>NC_142745.1:21337500-21415000 GCF_051943395.1 Hippocampus bargibanti
AAACAGTACAGCGATAAAGCATGTCCATTCTCGCCGTCTTCTCAGTAAAATGAAACTTAAAGAAGCGCGGAAAGTAAAACCTGTACCGGAAGTGACAACTTTTATGTCAAGAAAAATAAAGCACAGCCATCTGCTAGTCAACTACGGGATGGCAGTTACAGACAAACGTATCTGTCATGATCTGGTTGGCGACCAACGGGGGGCGCTGTTGGCCCCACCTACACCTGCACAGGTGTTGGTCGTCCCGATCAGATTGGCGACCAGCGGGTAGCGACGTCAGCCCTGCCTGCAGCCTCGCAGGTGCTGGTCGTTTAATCATTGACACTTAAAAGGACACCCGGCACGACCATCCGGTGCCGGTTCATTGTTTGTTTGCTGCTTGTTTGCGGCATGCATTGTGTATGTGTTTGTTTAACCTTGGCGGACTTTTACTTTTGGTCATCTTTTGCTACTTTGTATTTTTTTCCATTCAGATGATTTTGATGTTTTACATTTTGTTCCTGCTGACTTTATTTTAATACAATTTGTCAAACAACCTCCTACTCACTCCTGCCTGCTTTTTGGGATCCGCACCCGCCATCACCACCTCGCAAACCGTGACAGTATCAACAGCATTTACAGCGCCATTCCTGAATTTGTTTGGGTTTTGTCTTTTTCATTCTTGGGTGCTGATAAAGCGCTGGCCATAGCCTGTTGCAAAGTTTTCCTTTCTTTCCATGTGAGCGCCATGTGAGCGCTTTGTTCCAGCTTCAGCTGTTGTTCAAGCGCTATATAAACCAATGCAAAACATACAGCATTCTATTTTGGACAGTCTCCCTCATTTCAAGCTCATATAACTGTAGACTCATATAATTTAGGAATTAACTATTTTTTTTTAATGAAAGAAGAGAGTTTAAGGTTTCTTATGCAGCATTCAATGTTTATGTCATCCTAAAACTCAATATTCTGTGGGTCCTGGAATTCGAGTGACAATGACAAAAACCCTGGCGCTGGAGTCGACACATTTTTGCACGTCTGGCAGTGAATGAGTTCAAGTAATTTTAAAGGACAACCGACACCATTTTTTTTGTTTCCTAATTGACATCAGAAAAACGTTTTATAGCATCTAAAATACCCAAAAACACGCAAGCTGATATTTTTTGTCAAATGCAAAACACCAATAAAAATGTCTTAAAGTGTCCCAAAACTCCCACAAAATGAGCTCGGAACTGGGGAGATTCAGAAATTCCCGCCCCCTTGTTCGTGACGTCACGCCAGGATACTCCTTCACAAACTGCCTTGCTCCAGAATCAAAACAATGGCATCAGAAAGTTCAGAAGATGCTTTCTTGTTACTCATCCACTCATTCAAACAGTTCTGAAGAGGAGCATAAATGTTTCCAATCGATTAAAGAAGTCCTTCCGTATCAATTTGAGCCGTCTGGAGTCCTTCTAATTTCGCGATCAACACATTGTTTTCAGACGAAAAAAAGTACCCAAAATGTATTGTGTGTCGCTTTCTCGGTCAGGGGCGTTCCCTCCGTGACGTCACTTAGGACATCATCATCAACTCGAAAACAAGACTTCATGAATATTCACCGCGAGTCTTAAAACGTAAAATATAGATATATGCGGTGGAATATTTGTAAAATGTGCTCAGTAAAAGTCATTTGAAGTGGTTTTACAAATTATGGACGCAACAAAGGAGGAAAAGTGAGACAAGTGGCTCTGCTCTGTGTTCAGGATCACTACGATTTCGGAATGAGATCTGTCAAGTCTGTGATCTCGGCAGCTGGTAATCTGAAGCGAGAGAACCCCGACATGAATGAGGTTGGCCGCTTTTGTTTGAGTCACTGCCAGCGGGGGTCGGTTTCTCCTAACCCGTCGCTAACGGGTGCCGCCAACTCGCAGGAGTTGATCTGCCTGAGGGCCATCAGAGATGTCAACGTGCCCAAGTTTTTACGAGATGACCTCAAGCTCTTCAACGGCATCGTGTCTGACCTTTTCCCAAAGACCAAGCAGGAGCCCATCGACTACGGCACGCTGGAGGAATCCATGAGGCATGTTTGCCTGAAGATGAACCTCAAGGACGTTGACGGTGAGCTGAGCGGCCAGTGAGGGTTTTGTTGAGGGCGTCCCGCCTGCAGCCTCTCCACTGTTGCCGTCTGCGATTGCAGAATACATCGGGAAGTGCATCCAACTGTACGAGACCACCGTGGTCAGACATGGCCTGATGTTAGTGGGACCCTCCGGATCGGGTAAAACCAAGGTGAGTCGGGATGCGTATGCACCGTGTGCCGCAGTCATGCCACGAAGCCACGTCGCTCCGCCTGGCCTTTTAGTGCTACGAAGTCCTGGGGGCGGCCATCACGGCTCTCAAGGGCCAGCCCTCTGTCAGCGGGGATCTATACGAGGCCGTTCAGACCTACGTGCTCAACCCCAAGTCAATCACCATGGGTCAGCTTTACGGGGAGTACGACCTGCTGACGCACGAGTGGTAAGTGACACCCGCCTACACACTGAGAGACGTAAGGCGCGCGGCTCCTTCAGCCAGAGACTGTTACACCCGCGCTGCAAGAAGAAGAGGTACCGCCGCTCGTTCCTACCGACTGCTGTCAGGCTTCTCAATTCTCAATAATCACATGTGGAAAAAAAACTTGCACTCTTGTACTGTAAATATGGGTGGATGTAGTGTCTGAAACTCATGACAAAAAGTTAGCGGACACCAGGGCAGAAAACTCTCAAAAATTGCCTGCCCGGCCAGAAAGTTTCCTGCCCCATTTTTTACAACTTTAAACACAATAAGATGACTAATCGCAAAAAAAAAAAACATCGTTGGGAAGTATAAATGATTTTTTTTTAAATTAAGGAAGTACCACAAATGCTCCCTGGCTTAATTTATGGTAAATATCCCTTACTGAAGATTTTGCTCCAGTTGTCGTTTGTCGTCATGGTGCGCAATGCAACGTTTGCATTGCATAGTCTGCTAAAAGCCACAATGACTCCTGTTTCTAATCGCCTTTCAAAACTCTCAAGTACACTTCACAGTCACGGTATAGTCCGAAGCACGAAACAGCAATAGTTTGGCAATTTGCATAATCGGCACGGCAACCAATCAGAAGCCTGTTTCGTGCTTCGGACTATACCCGTGACTGTAAAGTGTACTTGAAAGTTTTGAAAGGCGCTGAGAAGGAGGAGTCATCGTGGCTTGTAGCAGTTTGCTTGTAGCTTTTGCTTTATTGAATAAAAGAAACATTTTATTTGAAAAAATAACTTTTTTTTGGGGGGGGGGGTAATGTAAAAGTTGTACGCCCCGGGCCGCCGGTCAGACGTTATTTCAAACACTGGTTGATGCAATGCAGCTACATATATCAACATACCTTTCTTGATACTGGCACTATGTACAGTTTTTTATATGAAATGGCTTTGCACATTTACAGTATACATCTCAGTCTACTGACATTTTTATTTTACTATGCTTAGAATATCTTGTTTTTCTACCCCCTCCCACACCCCATCCCCTTTCAAATTGCTGCTGTGGACTTCAAATTTCCCCATTGTGGGACGAATAAAGGTTTTCTGATTTCTGATGCCGGGCGCCGATACCTTGCAGGACAGACGGCATCCTGTCTTCTTTGATCCGGATGGGGACCTCGGTGATGGACAATGACAAAAAGTGGTACATGTTTGATGGTCCGGTGGACGCGGTCTGGATCGAGAACATGAACACTGTTCTGGACGACAACAAAAAACTTTGCCTGAGCTCTGGTGAAATCATCAAGCTAACTGAGGTATGGCGAAGCGCTTCATTAGGACTCTGAGATCATTTTAGCTGTCCCAATTTGGTTCGCCTTCATTGCTTTCTTTTTAGCTTCCCAAAGGCAATTTCCCACCGCTCATGTTGTCCTTCCTTTCTTCCATTATTCCTTTCATCCGACGGTGTGGGGAGAAAAACATACGCAGACAGCCCCTACGCTGGTTCCACTCTTATCCCTCTGGCCGCTCTCAGTTCATCCAAAGTAACTCCTTAACTTCACAGTCCTCACCCGTAACTTCTGATGTTCCCCAAGGCTCTGTCCTGGGGCCGCTCCTTTTTATCACCTACCTTCTTCCCCTTGGCAATATCGTCCGTAAATTTGGTATACAATTTCATTGCTGTGCGGATGACACCTAGCTCTATCTCTCCAGCAAACCCGATGCCTCTCTTCCTCCTTCTTCCCTTTAACTCTGCCTCTCTGAAATTAAATCCTGGTTTACCCATAACTTCCTTAAATTTAACAGTGACAAAAAAAATTCTCCTCGTTGGTACCAAATCCACCTTGAGCAAAGCTAACAGTTTCTCTCTCTCTGTTGACAATTCGACCGTTTCTCTCTCCCAACAGGTCAAAAGCCAAGGTGTCATCCTTGACAGCACACGATCTTTCCACTCCCACATTAATAACTTAATCCGATCTGCATACTTCCACCTAGGCAATATCAATCGCCCAGATCATCACCAGAACCCCATCCTTTCACCACATCACACCGTGCTCCAAGAGCTTCACGGGCTCCCAGTCAAATATAGAATCAACTTTAAAATTCTTCTTTATACATTCAAAGCTATCTATAACATTGCCCCCCATACCTATCTGACCTTCTTCAAATTTCTATTCCCTCTCGTTCCCTCAGATCCTCTTCCTCCCTCCACCTCTGTGTGCCCTCCCCACCTGTCTCAGCACGATGGGGGACAGGGCTTTCAGCTGCTCTGCCCCCAAACTCTGGAACTCACTTCCTTCCAACATTCGTAACATGGATTCTCTTCCCACCTTCAAATCCCATCTCAAAACCCACCTATTTAAAATTACATCTTCTGTGTAGCTCTTTCTCTTGTTTCTATTTATAATTGTATTTTATTTTTTGTATTCTATTTTGTGATTTTATTTATTATAGTACCTATGCTTGTCTGTGTCTGGAAAGTGTCCTTGAGAGCTTTGAAAGGCGCTTAAAATATAATGTATTATTATGATTACAGTGGTGTGCTTGAGACGAGCGATTGACTCTTTTCAGTGCATGACCATGATGTTTGAGGTGCAAGACTTGGCGGTGGCGTCGCCGGCCACGGTGTCTCGCTGCGGCATGATCTACCTGGAGCCCAGCATTTTGGGCCTGGTCCCATTCACCGAGTGTTGGCTCCGGCGAGTCCCCAAAGTCATGAAAGCGTTCACGGCGGAGCTCACTCACTTGTTTGAGCGCTTTCTTCAGGTGAGAACCAGACGCAAGGCGAGGCGCTGCCAGGCTTTGCCGCCATGTTTCTTCTCTGTGTCTTTCACAGGACTCTGTCAATTTTGTTCGCGACTCTGTCAAGGAGGTCATCACATCGCTGGACAGCAATCTGACCTGTAGCCTCCTAAAACTTCTGGACTGCTTCTTCAGGCCGTTTATCTTTAACGAGGTTGGAATATTGCCCGGGACATTTTTCATGAGCTGAGTTTGGTTTCAAGGCGTTTTTTATTGTATTTTTTGAGAGACGTCTGTGTAAGCTCTCAGTCATACAGCAGTGGTCCATCGATGAGAAGGTTTCTTCAGCCGTCATCTGTACTTCTTTGAAGGTGTCGGACGTTTCGCTTCTTATGCAAGAGACTTCGTCAGCGAACCCCAATTTTTTTTCATAAAACAGCAAAACCCTTCACTAAATCGCCATGGTGGGGTGAGGTTCAATTTGGATCGTTCGTACAAGAGCACTCTGAGGCAACATAGGCTGTGTTATGCTGATGAAGCGATACCAGAGCAAATGGGGCAATCAGGCCAGTCGTAGACCCCATACTACGGCAGGACAATAGAAGTAATCAGTCAGGACAATAGAGGTAACCAGGGTAGCCGCAGGGAGTAGTCCTCTGCTCCCCTCAACCTGAGAGCAGGGACCAATCATAGCAGAGTCTGACACCGCCACGTCTTGACAGTAGAGATATATATAGGGCCAAAACTACCAGCAAACATTTTTCATTCGCTGTCGAAGCCTCTTGGATAAGAAGCAAAACATCCGACACCTTCAAAGAAGTACAGATGATGGCTGAAGAAACCTTTTTTTAAGAGACTGCCTTCTGGGCCTTTTGCCATTGACTCTTTCTTGACTTTGTGATACATTTGACCTTTTGCGCAATCTACACCTCAACCACCAAGCATCGCTTCCCTTGTAGGAAGAAAAGCCACCACCTAAAAATAAGTTGGAGCGCGTGAAGGAGCTGATCCAGCCGTGGTTCATTTTCTCGCTGGTATGGAGTGTCGGCGCCACGGGAGACGGACCTAGCAACCAGCGCTTTAGCGCCTGGCTCAAAAAGAAGATGTCAGTTGAAAAGGTGGCATAGCAACTCCTCTTTAGCACCTCCCCCTGCCGAGCCAGCCTTAGAATGAGCGGAAATGTTTTTTCCCCCTCACATCCATCCCAGATTCATTTATGCTTCCCAGAAGAAGGCCTGGTCTATGACTACAGGCTTGATGATGCGGGCATAAGTCGCTGGAATGAGGAAGAGGAAGAGACAAAGGACAGAAAGGTAAACTGCTCGGCCTTAGTTCAAAAGGTGGAGGCTTTTGTCGCCATGGCAACTATTCAGCGTCCATTCATGTGCGACAGGTGCAGTGGGTCAATTGGGAGAATGACGCAAAGAGCGTTATCATCACCCCAGAAACGAGTTACTCGGACATCATCGTTCCCACGGCCGACACCGTCCGAATGACTTTCCTCATGGATATGCTCTTGTCCAACATGAAGCCCGTGAGTGTCCATCAATAAGACGGACAAGCAGTGACCCTTCCGATGCTTGGCCGTTTGTTTACTTGCATTTCCATGTTTGGGAACCAGTTGCTTTGCATCGGACCCACCGGGACGGGAAAGACCCTGGCCTTGTCCGACAAGCTGCTCAAGAACATGCATTCAAAATTTGTCACGCAGTTCCTCATGTTCTCGGCGCGCACCTCGGCCAATCAGACTCAAGATTTCATCGACAGCAAGTTGGACAAAAGGTTAGGCCTTCGCCGCTTGTGGGCGGATACGTTTTGCAGGATGACCCCTAGCCAACTCCATTTCTGACGGTTGCGTGTTAGGCGCAAAGGCGTGTTTGCTCCTCCAAAAGGCAAGTACTTCATTTTCTTCATTGACGACCTCAACATGCCCCTGCTGGAGACCTACGGCGCGCAGCCTCCCATAGAACTGCTGCGCCAATGGATGGACCACGCGGGCTGGTACGACCGCAAGCAGATCGGTGAGTGGATGCGACCGCGCCAATTGACGATTCGGCAAGCCGCCGAGTGGCAGTTGTTATGTTATTCAACCAAGTAGCGAGCTAGACAGCCTGCTCGAAGGCCAGCTATATAGCCAGCTAGGTAGCCAGCTCCACAGCCAACTAGACAACCAGCCAGATATTCAGCTAGGTAGCCAGCTAGGTAGCCAGCCAGGTAGCCAGCCAGGTAGCCAGCCAGGTAGCCAGCCAGGTAGCCAGCTCGACAGCCAGCCACATTGCCAGCCAGATAGCCAGCTAGATAGCCAAGTGGGGACCAGGACCACACACAAATGTCGTGCCATTTGACGGTCGTCACTGAACAGCTCAGGGGCCATTTTGCTTTTTTGTGCCCGTCATGGGGGCAGCATCTTCACAGCCCCGCTTTCTACAGTGGAAAGGTCGCTGCTGTTGGACAGACCAAGGCTCTAGCTCAGTCATGGGCAAACTACGGCCCGCGGGCCACATACGGCCCGTTAGGCTTTTTAATCCGGCCCGCCGAACCTGCCCAAATTATAGTAAAAACAGTGTCTGAAACTCATGACAAAAAAATTAGCGGACAACAGGGCAGATAACTGAAAAGTTGCCTGCCTCATTTTTCACAACTTCAAGCACAATGAGACAAGTAATCACATTAAAAAACATTGTCAGAAAGTATATATATATTTTTTTTAATCAAGAATGTACCAACTACAAACGCTACACTGCTTAATTTACGGTAAATGTGCATTGCTAGATTTTGCTGCAGTAGTCGATTGTCATTGTGGTGCACAATGCGACGTTTGCATTGCTTCCTTTCATAGCCCCTTTCATAAGTCTCACGTACACTTTACAGTCACGGTTTAATGTAAATTTACGTTTTGTAGCGTCACATATGTTGTGAGCTTCTTTTGAATCTTTCTTCTGGGCTGAGGTTCTGTGCATCTATTTTGGAAAATTATATGCAATTGCACGACTTTATAACGCTTGCGAAAGTCCGGAAGAAAGAAGCAGGCTTCTGATTGGCTGCCGTGCCGAGTATACAAATTTCACTGCAGGTAGCCTATGTCTGTGTGCTCGGCGACGGTACACGTGTATTGTTTGTGAGTGAAGGCGAGGGCGTCAGTGAGGAGTTTGTTGAGCGCGCGTCAGGACAAACCATCTATGATTTGGCGGAATTTAACACAAGTAGGTATTATTGAGCTTGAATATTTCGTTGTGGAATAATATGTTTTGAATGTTGAAAGTGATTCAATTTTTCAATAAATGTTGATTTCTTTAACTTTGCCCCTTCAATGAAAACTTATTAAAAACAGACGCAATCTTGATGAATCACAGTGCATATGTTATTTTAATCTATTTCCATTTCCTCCTCCAAGTATCTGCGAAATAGTATGTAAACGCCATATTCCTTGAGACAAATGTATTAACTGATCAGGGATATTTTTCACATTTGAAAGACAGTTAATAAATTGGGTTGTAGTGTTCTTACTGTGCTATGAGGTTTGTACACACTACATTTAAAGGACAACCGGCACCATTTTTTTGTGTTTCCCACTGACATCAGAAAAACGTTTTATAGCATATAAAATACCCAAAACAGGCAGGCTGATGTTTTTAGTTAAATGAAAAACACCAATAAAAATGACTTCAAAATGAATCCGGAAATGGCCAGTTCCAGAAGGTTCCACCCCCTTGTTCGTGACGTCACGCCAAGACATCTTGCCTTGCTCGAGAATCAAAACAATGGCTTCAGATTCGGAGAAGATGTTTTCTTGTTACTCATCCAGTTATGAATATGATTCAAATAGTTATGAAGAGGAAAACATAAATGTTTGCAATTGATTCAAGGAGTCCTCCCATATCAATTCGAGACGTCAATGACAGCAATGTAGCACCCAGAAAATGCAGAAGATTGCGCCCAAGCTCCATTGGAAATGGGCTGATTTGTCAGCTGGGAATTTGTGTCAGCGAATATCTGCTGCTGTGAAATGTAAATTTCTCCACTGTGAGACTAATAAAGGCATATCCAATCCAATCCAATCCAATCCAATCAAATAGTTGTCTTGGTGCAACACACAACGATTCACCATGGCATTATTTATGTGTTTTCCTTCTAATTTCGCCATCAACACGGATCAACACGAAGTTTTCAGACCAAACAAAGTACCCAAAATGCAATGTGTGTCGTTTTCTCGGTCAGGGGCGGTCCAAACGTGACGTCACATGGGGATCGTCATCAACTCGAAAACAAGACTTTGTGAATATTCAGCGCAAGTCTTAGAACGTAAACTATAGCTATATGCTGTGGAATCTTTGTAAAATATGCTCAGTCAAAGTCATTTAAAGTGATTTTATAAATTATGGACATAACTTGTCCGGGGCGTCGGTTGTTCTTTAATGCTTTAGGTTTAGTATTTCCGGCCCAAACACTCCCTCCAAATGCCCGGCCCCTCTGTCAAATTTTAGAACCCAATGCAGCCCGCGAGTCAAAAAGTTTGCCCACAAAAGTTTGCCCAAAAGTTTGCCTACGCTATTAGCTATCTAGCTGACTAGCTATTAGCTGACCATTAGCTAGCAGGATAGCTCAAATATAAGCTAGCTGAATGACTCAAATGGATGGAAAGCTAGCTATCTAGCTATCTATTAGCTAGCTAGCTATCTTCCTATCTGAGTTACTTCCGGTTGAGTGAACGCTGGCGGGTGTGGCTCCCGCTGCTCAGTCACAAAAGAACTTCTCCTGTGACTGTAAAGCGACATTGATAGTTTTGAAAGGCGCTTAGAAATCAAATGTATTATTGTTTTTTGTTCCCCCATCGCCGCAGGGGCTTTCAAGCAAATTGTGGACATCAATTTTGCCTGCGCCATGGGACCACCGGGCGGCGGCCGCAACCCCATCACACCGCGCTTCACGCGCCACTTCAGTTTTCTTTCCTTTACCGAACTGGAAGATGCCAGCATGAAAAAGATTTTCTCCACCGTTTTGGGCAGCTGGATGAGTGAGTCATTGACGCGCCGCCCGCCCGGCCGGTCGGTCGGTCGCAAATGGGCATCTGCCATGCATGAATATACGTCTGTGTAAGCTCTCAGTCATACAGGATTGGTCCATCGATGAGAAGGTTTTTTCAGCCGTCATCTGTACTTCTTTGAAGGTGTCGGACGTTTCGCTTCTTATATATTTTTTTGCTAGTAGTTTTGGCCCTATATATATCCCTACTGTCTAGACGTGGCGTTGCCAGACTCTGCTATGATTGGTCCCTGCTCTCAGGTTGGGGGGAGCAGAGGACTACTCCCTGCGGCTACATTGATTACTTCTCTTGTCCTGACTGATTACTTCTATTGTCCTGCCTGAGTATGGGGTCTCCGACTGGCCCGATTGCGCCATTTGCTCTGGTATCACCTCATCAACATAACTAAGCCTATGTTGCATAAGAAATCGGTTGTAGGAACGATCCAAATTGAACCTCACCCCACCATGGCGATTTAATGTAAAATTGCAAAGAGCAATACATTGGGGAGATGAAACAAATTCTCAAAAAAAGACTATCAACATCGCAAGGGATTATACTATTGGGCCTCAATCGGGAGTACATATGCACCTAAAAGCTAGCAACCACTCATTTGACGACAATTAGGTTAAAATCTTAGCGAAAGAAAATAGATGGTTTGAAAGGGGAGTACAAGAAGCTATTATCATAAAACAGCAAAATCCTTCCCTTAATCGCCATGGTGGGGTGAGGTTCAATTTGGATCGTTTGGATTGGATTGGATTGGATTTGCCTTTATTAGTCTCACAGTGGAGAAATTTACATTTCACAGCAGCAAAGTGATGAAAGGAATGAAAGTAGAAAAACAAAATACATGAGCTGCTGGAAAGGCAGCCACTCTCGGGGCTTTTACAACAGTATTCATAGGCAAAGGGCCTGATTGCCTAATTTGCTCTGGTAAAGATACCAGAGCAAATGGGGCAATCAGGCCAGTCGTAGATACTCATACTTGGGCAGGACAATAGAAGTAATCAGTCAGGACAATAGAAGTAATCAGTGTAGCCGCAGGGAGTGGTCCTCTGCTCCCCCCAACCTGAGAGCAGGGACCAATCATAGCAGAGTTTGGCGCCGCCACGTCTGGACAGTAGGGATATATATTGGGCCAAAACTACCAGCAAAAAATAAAAAATAAAAATAAAATAGTTTGCGCTTGGATAAGAAGCGAAACGTCCGACACCTTCAAAGAAGTACAGATGACGGCTGAAGAAACCTTCTCATCCATGCATGGCAATATGTTTTGGCCGCTTATTTGAGTCGTTGCCATCAAAAGAGCAAAGCTCACGGCGGGTCAAGACCTTCCCCCACTTCCTTTTGTGTACTTTTGCCTTCGTGAGCACGTCCGAGCATTTTCTAATGCACCCAATCTTCTCTTTAGATGGAAAGATGAGTAAAAGGAACCCAGGCCGTAAGTCATGAATCCATGACCAATTCCGTAGCCGTCCGTCTTTGAATTGCCCGCACCCTTTTTTTTCTGTCCCTTTGTTTCCGATCAGGATCGGTGCCAGAAATTGTGCCCTTGAACAATGCCATCGTCAACGCCACCATCCGCGTGTACACGACTATTTGCTCGCAGCTTCTGCCAACTCCGACAAAGTCTCACTACACATTCAACCTCCGAGATCTGTCCAAGGTTTTTCAGGGTATCCTCATGGCAGAGACGTGCATGATAGAGGTACGCAGAGTGCGGATGAGTGGTGAGCGCTGCTCTCCGACACGCCGAATGACGGTGACCGGTGATTTGTTGCAATGGGAAGCAAGTCTCTCTTACCGCGTGTTCTGAAATCCCGAGGGGAGTGCGCAACGAGTATGAATCAGAATCATCTTTATTGCTAAGTATTTTAAGCGCCTTTCTAAGCTCTCAAGGATACTTTACAGTCACAGACAAGCGTAGGTACAATAATAAATAAAATACAATCACAAATAGAATACAATGAATGAAATACAGTTATAAATAGAAACAAGAGAAAGAGCTACACAGAAAATGCAATTTTAAATAAGTGGGTTTTGAAATCGGATTTGAAGGTGGGAAGAGAATCAATGTTACGAATGTTTGGGAGCAGAGCAGCTGAAGGCTCTGTCACCCATCGTGCTGAGACGGGCAGGGGGGAGGCACACAGAGGCGGAGGGAGGAAGAGGATCTGAGGGAACGAGAGGGAATAGAAAATTGAAGAAAGTCAGATAGGAAAGGGGGGGCGAGGTTATGGATAGCTTTAAATGTATAAAGAAGAATTTTAAAGTTGATTCTATATTTGAACGGGAGCCAGTGGAGCTATTGGAGGACGGGGGTGATGTGGTGAAAGGATGAGGTCTGGTGATGATCCGGGCTGAAGAATCCTGGACGAGTTGAAGTTTGTGGAGAAGTTTCTGAGTGACACCAGAGAAGTGAATTGCAATAGTCAATCCGGGAGGTGACAAGACTATGAACGAGGATAGCAGTTGTGTGAGGACTGAGAGATGGGCGAAGGCTATTGATATTGCGTAGGTGGAAGTACGCAGACCAGGTTAAGTTATTTACATGGGAGTGGAAAGAGTGTGCTGTCAAGAATGACACCTTAATTCCTTCCTCTTCCTTCAAAGGGACTCGACGCGCCTCTGCGTCACTTGTTGGCATCCACCGGTTTGCTTTACCCGTTTCATGCCCACACTTCCAAAGATAGCCCAACGTATCGATGGTACCTTCTGTCCGTCTTCTCTAAAGTGAAGTGAAAGTCGGGCTCAGACAGAACCCGGGTTTCATTTCCAGGCACCCAATGGCGTTTTCTGCCCAATCACGTCAGGCACGTGGTAGATGACACATGAGGCCACTTTCTGTGCCCTTTGGAGCTACAGTCACTGTAATTCCATTTGAAACATGAGGACTCCGCGTTCTTTATACTGATGGTTAATTCTTTAATGTTCTTTCACTTGCATGATGAATCACCAATGACACCACCGACACCACCGTAGAACTACAACCAAGTTTAAAAATATAGCTATTATTTACACATAAACATTTGGACTTTACATCAATTAAATAAACGTATGCAATAAAATCGTACAAACCACTTTGCCCGTTTTCCGCTCCGAAATGGAAGTTTTGATCTTTGTCCTTTTTATCTTTTCCTTGCTAAACAGTACAGCGATAAAACATGTCCATTCTCGCTGTCTTCTCAGTAAAATGAAACTTAAAGAAGCGTGGAAAGTAAAAACTGTACCAGAAGTGAAAACAACCAACGTAATGTCAAGAAAAAGAAAGCACAGCTATCTGCTGGTCAACCATGGGATATAAGTTATAGACAAATGTATCTACAGCATTTACAGTCACAATGGCAGAAGCTGACAAAAGCTCTGCCCAATTGCCAAATGGTATAGGTGGACAATACAGGTGCGAGGCGGAGCGTCGCCATGTCAGAAGACGTTTGGAGAGATTGGAGCGGCTTCCAAACGGTGGATTTTTTTTTGCTTTGTCCTAGAGCAAAGAGATGCTGCTTCAGCTGTGGTACCATGAAAACTGCCGGGTTTTCCAGGACCGGTTGGTGTGCCGCGAAGACAGGGAGTGGTTCGACTTACTTCTGAGGGAATTCATTCAGGAGTTCAACTGCGACTTTGATGTAGTGGTACCCTGCCGGCCCATCTTATATGGGGATTTCATGGTCCCCGGCGCATTGCACAAAGTCTACACCTTCATCGATGATAAAGAGAAGGTGAGTAACAGCCCTCAAAAATGGACCACCTGGCTTTGAGTTTCCCGCTTGGCTCTCTCGTTTGACAGCTGGAAGACGTGATGATGGAATATATGGAAGACTACAACCAGAACTGCACACCTAAGATGAAACTGGTGCTCTTCATGGACGCCATTGAGCACGTTTGCCGAATCGGTCGCGTCCTGCGCCAGCCGCTGGGCAATGCTCTGCTGCTTGGCGTCGGCGGCAGCGGGCGACAGTCCCTCACCAAACTGGCCTCATATATGTGAGCAGCTTGTCGCCGCCTCTGCATAACACCCGCCATCACCACCCTTGTCGGCTCTCAGGAAGCATCGAAAGGCTGACACCGCGCAATGGCATCCCGGGGCCTCGCTTGCTTGCTTGCTTCACGCACGCGCTGTTTCTATTTCAGATCCGAGTACAAGTGTTTCCAGATTGAGTTGTCAAAGAACTATGGCCATGTGGAGTGGCGGGAGGACATCAAAAGCATCATGATGAAGGCCGGCATTCATAACCAGCAGATCACCTTTCTCTTTGTGGACACTCAGGTCTCTTTTCCGCCACATCAAAGTCAAAGTCAGCTTTATTGTCAAATATGCTAATATGCATGACATACAGCACAAATGAAATTAATGTACTCTCGGACCCAGCGTGCAAGGCACTTATAATGTAGCTAAAAAAGACAGACAATTGACAACAGACAATACTGTACATGTAATTTCTGAATGTAAAGTGAGGTAGTGTTGTATGTAAAGTGAGGTAGTGACGTATGTAAAGTGAGATAGTGTCGTATGTAAAGTGACGTAGTCTAGTAATGCAAAAACAACACAAAAAAGGTTGAAGTGAGGTCTTGCAGAAAAAAAGAAAAAAAATAGAGTTCAGGATGATAGTACAGCGTGTAGCATGTACTCAGAGTTCAGTGAATGTGGCAATGGGGGCAGGGCTGGGAGGTAGTTGAGTGTCCTGACTGCCTGGTGGCAGAAACTGTCCTTGAGTCTGCTGGTCTTGGCTCGGAGGCCTTTTGCCCGATGGCAGAAGGCTGAAGAGGCTGTGGGAGGGGTGGGTGGTATCCTATCCCGATTCTGCGTTTGCGTGTCGGGAGTTGCCCGCCAAATTCTTTGGATTTGTCCCGTTCCAGATTAAAAGCGAGTCGTTCCTGGAAGACATCAACAGCATTCTTAACTCTGGCGACGTTCCCAACTTGTATGCCTCAGACGAGCAGGAGCGCATCCTGGCGTCGATGAAGCCGGTGGTCCAAGAGTTGGCCCAGCAGCCGACCAAGTCCAACCTGATGGCCGCCTACCTAAAGAGAGTCCGCACCAACATCCACACAGTCCTCTGCATGAGGTAAGGGGGTGTGTGTCAGGGGCAGGGGGCTTTGATCCGCCTCTTCTTACAAAAGGAGCAAACCAAAGAGTGTCTCCTGGTTTCCGTTTCATCCAATGTTCTTCCTGCTCCTTCAAAGTCCCATTGGGGAAGTGTTTCGTGCCAGGCTGAGGCAGTTCCCCTCACTGGTGACGTGCTGCACGATTGACTGGTTCAGCGCGTGGCCTGATGAGGCACTGCAAGCTGTCGCCACTTCATTTCTGAACGAGTTGCCTGAGCTGGAAGCGAGCCCCGAAGTCATGGACGGACTGGTGAGGATGCTCCTCGGCTTTCCTTGGCTCAGCAGGAAGGAGATTCGATGCTTTCGTCTTCCTCACGGGGAGACAGCAACCAACGGGGCTTGTCTTTTTCCAGACGGTGATGTGTATGATGATCCACCAGATTGTGGCCCAGAAGTGTGAGCAGTTCCTGGCCGAGCTTTCTCGACAAAACTACGTGACGCCCAAGAGTTACCTAGAATTGCTCAATATCTTCTCAAATCTTATTGGACGCAAGAAGCAAGAGCTGTGTCATGCTCGTGAGCGCATGAGGACCGGTCTGGACAAGGCAAGGCCCCCACCCCGCGACACCTTCGCCCTATGCCAGCTGACGTGGGCTTCAGTTCAAATGGAAATGTTCTCGGCTCTCTGTAGCTCCTGAGCACAGCAGAGGATGTGAGTAAGATGCAGGAGGAGCAGGAGGTGATGAGGCCCCTTTTAGAGGAGGCCGCCCGGGAGACCGAGGTCACCATGGAAACCATCCAAGTAAGGGAATGTGGCCTCGAGTTGGCGTGCGGCCCAGGTGACTAAGTCGGCCGGATGTTTTCTCTCCGATGGCAGAAAGACTCTGTGATTGCCGAGGAGACGCGCAAATCGGTCCAAGAGGAGGAGGCCAAAGCTTCAGAAAAAGCCAAGGTCGCAGGGGAAATTGCCAGTGACGCCCAGCGGGATCTGGACGAGGCCCTCCCGGCCCTCGATGCCGCCACCACCAGCCTCAAGTCGCTCAACAAGAACGATGTCACCGAGGTCAGGGACCCGCCATTTGCCCAACCGGCCTTCCCTGTTTGACCGCACCCTTGCCGTGTTTTTTCCAGGTGCGCGCAATGCAGCGCCCCCCCGCGGGGGTGAAGCTGGTTATTGAGGCCATGTGCATCATGAAGGATGCCAAACCCAAGAAGGTCCCCGGAGAAAAACCCGGAACCAAGGTTGACGACTACTGGGAGCCAGGCAAAGTCTTGCTCCAGGACCCGGGCAAGTTTCTGGAAAGCCTTTTTTCCTATGACAAGGTAGCGTCCATCTTGCCAATGCGTCTGGGGTGGATGGACCACGCAAATGGTGCTAATCACGATACCAAAATAAAATACAGGTAACATCCGATTTACGACCGGCGCTAGTTACGACCACCCGTACTTACGACCACAACCGCCAGACCTTTTTTCTGTTTAAATTCTACAGCTGGCACCGCGACAGCCAGCAACGCGACAGAGACAGAGGTCTGTTCAGGATGATTCATTAAGCTACAACACAAAGCGCTGGTCCCAAACAGAGGACCAAGGGAATAATCAAAAATAAAGAATACCAAAAACGACGAGTGGGGGGGAGCAATGGGAAACAATGACAATGGCGAGAAGCAACTCGCACACTGTGGTGCAGAAACGGACCAATCCCGAAAGGATTACGGGATTTGGGGGTTGGGGGGAAGGGGCTCGGACGAAGATATAGAAAGTCCAGGGTAATACAAAGTACAAATACAAGTTGACAGCGTCCCGTTTTCGTACGCGCTGTCCTGAAGAAGGAAATGGTGGAAGCGGGGAGGCGTGGCCCCGCCCCCAGCTGTCAATCCGAACGGGACAATATCGAACAAGTAGAATGTTTATTTGCCGGAGCAGCATTACACAAAATGATGATACAAAATAACTCTTTCTTAACAAACGCGTACAACAATTTTCTCCAGCATGACAGCATCTCACTTGCACAGCAATCGAGGGGAGAGAGGCGGCGAGGGTGGGATTGCCGCAACGCAAACGCTGCGTCGGGCTCACGGTCGGCTCCGCTAGCAGGGTGAGCGATTTTTGGGCAGCTCGCATGCGTGGGAAGCCGTGTGTATTTGGGTCAGCAGAAAGCATGCGCGCCGACACAGTAATAAAGATCAATAATATGAAATATAAAATGATTAAAATGACACTAAAAGTTATAAGATTGATAAATGAACTGTCAACATTTTGGTATATAAAGGTATTCATAGAAATTGTTGTTTAAAAACAACAGATTGACATCATATACTATCCTGTCATATAGGAGATGCCAGTGTGTCATCATTTGTTATGATCACGTGATCCTTGCGCTTTGAATGCTTTTCAATTTACGACCGTTTGACTTACGACCGTTTTGTCGGGACGGAACCCGGTCGTAACTCGGATGTTACCTGTACTTGTTATCTAATTTACAACAGATTATTTTCTTACAGACAGTGGCTTTTTTAGGTGTTCAATTATCTTACATGTTTCGGCGTATACTTCCGCCTTCGTCAGAGTGTCACAGATGTTGTTGTGACGCGCCTTTTTCAGCTGATGTTACTATGAGGGCATGACCGACCTGTCAGATCTGACAGGCAAGTCACGCCCCCCGCCGTCCGCTCGTCCCTCCAGAATACTGTTCCACGTGGTAGAGAGCATGTAAGCTCCCTCATCCCTGTTGGTTGGTCCTTGGTTCTCGCTTCCAGTAACATTGCCATACATGAGAGGGATCAGAGAACGCATACAAAGAGCAATGAGGAAACACAACATAAACACACCTGTCAAACCATACACAACTCTCCGACAGATCTTGGTACACCCAAGGACAAAATAAATGCAACTCAATATATGAAATCCCATGCAAATCATGCAATAAATCATACATCGCGGAGACAGGAATGCGTTTTAAAGGACAACCGACACAATGTTTTGTTTCCTTACATCAGAAAAACGTTTTATAGCATCTAAAATAGCAAAAACACGCAGGCTGATATCTTTAGTCAAAGGCAAAACACCAATAAAAATGACTTAAAGTGTCCCAAAACTGCCACAAAATGAGCTTGGAACTGAAGATATTCAGAAAGTGTTCGTGTTGTTGTTCGTGACGTCACTATTGGTCACACACTGTCTGCTGGGAATATGTGTAAACTTCCACCTTCTTTATGCGTGTTACCGCAATTGG
Source organism: Hippocampus bargibanti (assembly GCF_051943395.1). Lineage (NCBI taxonomy): Eukaryota > Metazoa > Chordata > Actinopteri > Syngnathiformes > Syngnathidae > Hippocampus > Hippocampus bargibanti. The sequence goes on from NC_142745.1 coordinate 21,356,003, forward strand.
CTGTGACACACGACGATTCACCATTGTGTTATTTATGTAGTTTTCCTTTTAATTTCACAATCAACACGATTTTTCCAGATGAAAAAAAGTACCCAAAATGCATTGTGTGTCACTTTCACGATCGGGGGGGTTCCAAATGCGATGTCATGTAGGGGATCGTCATCAACTCGGAAAAGAGACTTCCTGAATATTCAACGCAAGTCTTAAAACGTAAAATATAGCTATATGCGATGGAACCTTTGTAAAATTCGCTCAGTAGAAGTCATTTGAAGTGATTTTACAAATTATGGACGCAACTTATCCGGAGGTGTCGGTTGTCCTTTAATACAAGGAAAAAAGAGCACAAGAAGGAGTGTAAGAAGGAGACAGCAACAATACAAACAAGAGCAATAAAAGAACAAGCACAACAGAAACACCATAAATCAGCCATCACAGACCACTGCAAAAGAGAAAATCACATCATGGACTGAGAAGGCCAGAGTCATCCGCACCGAATAAAACAAACATCACCGCTGGATCAGGGAGGCCATTGAAATCCGGAAGCGAGAACCAAGGACCATCAACAGGCATGATGACATGCTCTCCACCACCTGGAGCAGTATCCTGGAGACAGGTAGGTCACGCCCTCATAGTAACATCAGCTGAGAAAGGCGCGTCACAACAACATCCGTGACACTCTGACATAGGCGGAAGTATACGCTGAAACATGTAAGGTAATTGAACACCTAAAAAAGCCACTGTAAGAAAAAATATCTGTTGCAAATAATAATAATAATAATAATAATAATAATAATAATAATAATAATAATAATAATAATAATAATAATAATAATTCGTTACATCATCAGTTTCTTGACTTTTTCAACTTGCGGAAAAAAGGGAACGGCAGACATTTTTGATCTTGTTACAGCTGTCCTAAATGTTGTCCCCCTTCCCGTCTGAAAGTTTGACATTCCTCTGTCGACCGAGCAGTATCCACGTGAAATGCCCAAAGCCGGATGAGGAAAATTAGTGGCGACGACGGACAGGCTCCCTTCGTCAACAGAGTGCCGAAGCCTCGATTCATGTTTTGACCTACGAATCGGTCTGACCCAATTTAAAGGACAACCAACACCATTTTTTTTGTTTCCTAACTGACATCAGAAAAACGTTTCATCGCATCTACGATATTCAGTAAGTCCCGCCCCCTTGTCCGTGACGTCACGCCAGGATACTCCTTCACAAACTGCCTTGCTCCGGAATCAAAACAATGGCTTCAGAGAGTTCAGATTCGGAGAAGATGCTTTCTTGTTACTCATCCAGTTATGAATATGATTCAAATAGTTCTGAAGAGGAAATCATAAATGTTTGCAATCGATTAAAGAAGTCCTTCCGTATAAATTTGAGCCATCTGGACTCCAATGTAGCGCCCAGAAAGTGCACAAGATGGCTCACAAGCGCCGTTGAAAATGGGCTGATTTGTCCGCTGGGAATTTGTGTAAACTTACACCTTCTTTATGCGTGTTTCCGCAATTTCCTGCGACACACAACTGTCACGTCCACTCGGAAGGTGGTAAAGGTTGGATCCGAAATACACGGGGAGTTTCCAACGAAGAGTCTTTACTGAGACACAAATTATTTGACAGAAAATAAGGCAAGGATGAGGGCAATGACAAGACAGACCTGCATGCGTAGGGGTGACGGGGAACTTCCTGGATTACACCGACAACGACCGTAAGGTAGGTGTGGCTTTTGTATCCAGAAGGCACAATTAAGGGAATGGGGAACAGCTGCGTGAGCCAGAAGAGCCAGGAAGGGAGGGGTCCGCTCCAAGGAGCAGCGGAGGAGGACACAGGAGGGGAGGGGCGCGCTCCTGATGACGACAAGGATGTGACAGTGCCCCCTCCCCTCAACGGACACCTCTTGGCGGCCCACCCGGTTTAGAGGGGTGAGCCGAATGGAATGCTCGGGTGAGAGATGGGTTGAGGATCCAGGAACGGGGGACCCACTGACGTTCCTCTTGCCCATAGCCCTCCCAATCGACCAGATACTGCACTCCACTGCCCATGCGCCTGGAGTCCAGTATCTCCCGCACGGTGTAGACCGGGCCGTCCTCCAACATCCGGGGGGGAGGTGGGGGGCGGGCGTGGGGGCTAGGGTGCTGGTCTCCACTGGCTTGAGGAGGGAAACATGGAAGACCAGATGGATCCGCATCGTGTGTGGCAGCCTGAGCCTCACCGAGACCGGGCTAAGGATGGCCTCGATGGGGAAGGGACCTGTGAAGCGTGGGCCAGTTTGGCCGAAGTCCCTGCCAGCCGGAGGTCCCTTGTGGACAGCCATACCTCCTGCCCGACCCCCGGTATTTGGGTGCCTGGCGGCGACGGCGATCCGCGACCAGTTGATTCCGGGACGCCGTGCGCACCAAGATGGCCCTGGTCTCTTTCCATACTCGATAGGCCCGTCCCAGGTGGTCTTCGATGGACGCGACCTCCACCTGGCCCTCCTGGGTGGGGAACAGAGGCGGCTGATAGCCACAGGCGGGCATGAACGGGGACCGACCTGTGGCTGTGGAGACCAGGGTGTTGTGGGCGTACTCCACCCAAGGTAAGTAGAGGGCCCATGACGCAGGACTGTGAAGGCACACACACCGGAGGGCCGCCTCCAGGTCCTGGTTCTTCCTCTCCGTCTGGCCGTTGGTCTGGGGATGGTAGCCAGACGACAGGCTCACCGACGCCCCTAGGGACCGACAGAAACGTTTCCATACCTTGGAACGAACTGCGGTCCCCTGTCCGACACGATGTCCGTCGGAATCCCGTGGAGATGGAACGACGTGGTTAACCAGGAGTTGAGCCGTCTCAATGGCTGACGGCAACCTGGTTAACGGGATAAAGGGGGCCGACTTCGAGAAGCGGTCCACAACGGTGAGGACGACCGTCTTGCCACGGGACGGGGGGAGACCTGTGACAAAGTCGACGGAGATGTGGGACCAGGGTCGGCAGGGGACAGGTAGTGGCTGGAGAATTCCTGCCGGGGGTTGGTGGGAGGCCTTCCCACGAGCGCAGGCAGGGCATGCCTTCACGAATTCCATGACGTCCTTCCTGTACTCCGGCCACCAGAACCGCTGGGCGATGAGCTGGATCGTCCTGTTGACCACAGGGTGACAGGGGACCCTAGAGGTGTGTCCCCAGAGTAGCACCTCGGTGCGTAGCGCGGGGGGAACGAACAGGCGATCCACCGGGCAACCCCTGCGGATGTGGTTACTCCCCAGGGCTTCCTGGACTTTCCTCTAAACCTCCCACCGCAGGGCGCCCAGGATGTGTTGAGCCGGCAGGATGTTGGCGATGGTCTCCTCCTTCTCTGCCGGCTTGTGGATGCGAGATAGGGCGTCAGGCTTGGTGTTCTGCTACCCTGGGCAGTAGGTGAGAGTAAAGTTAAACCGCGTGAGGAACAGTGCCCATCGGGCCTGCTGCGAGTTGAGTCTCTTGGCGGACCGGATGGCGACCAGGTTCTTGTGGTCGGTATATACAGTGAAGGGGTGTTTGGCCCCCTCAAGCCAGTGTCTCCATTCCTGTAGCGCCAGGATGACCACCAACAGTTCCCTACATCATAGTTGGCTTCTGCGGGGCTGAGCCGGCGGGAGAAGTAGGCGCATGGGTGAAGTTTCTGATCGACCGGGGAGCGCTGAGACAGGACCACCCCCACTCCGGACTCGGATGCGTCAACCTCGACCGCGAACACGAGGTCCGGGTCAGGATGACGTAGGACTGGGGGGTTGGAAAAGGCTTGCCGGAGGCGGTTGATTGCCCCCTCAGCGTCAGGTGACCATCAGAAGGGGACTTTGGTGGAAGTGAGGTTAGTGAGGGGGAGTGCCTCCTGACTATAACTGCGAATAAAGCGGCGGTAGAAATTGGCAAACCCCAGAAACCGTTGGAGCTGCTTGCGCGTCTTCAGGGTTGGCCATTCTTCCACCGCTTTGGTTTTGGCGGGATCGGCCCGGATCTACCCTGCTCCACGACGAACCCCAGAAAGGACAGAGAGCGGACATGGAACTCGCACTTCTCTGCCTTCACGTAGAGCCGGTTTTGCAGGAGCCGCACCAGGACCCGTCGGACGTGCTGCCGGTGTTGTTCTGGAGATTTAGAGAAAATGAGGATGTAATCTAAATAAACAAATACAAAAACGTTGATAACGTCCCTGAGCACATCATTAATAAGGTTCTGAAATATGGCGGGAGCGTTGGTGAGTCCGAACGGCATCACCAAGTATTCAAAATGCCCCAAGGGCGTTTTGATTGCGGTTTTCCACTCGTCCCCCTCTCTGATGCGAACCAGGTGGTAAGCACTTCGCAGATCTAGTTTAGAAAAGATGGTCGCCGATTGGAGCGACGCGAGGGCTGAATCCATGAGGGGGAGAGGATACTTATTGCGAATGGTGATTTCGTTCAGACCCCGATAATCGACGCACAGATGCAGGGATCTGTCTTTCTTTTCAATAAAGAACCCTGCGCCGAGCGGGGAACGCGAGGGTCGGATGAGTCCCGCCACGAAGGAAGAGTCTATGTATGTGCTCAGGGCTTCTTGTTTCGGTTGTGAAATATGGTATAGTCTGGAGTCCGTTAGCGGCTGCATTTCAATGGTGCAGTCATACGTGCAGTGGGGTGGCAGGGATTGCGCATTGTCCTTCCTGAACGCCTCCCGCAGGTCATGGTAGCAATGTGGCACGCCCTCGAGACAGATCGCTTCGGGCAAGCCACCGCGGGAGGGGTCTTGCCCTGCCGTTGCCGACCGGAGGCAATTGGCGTAGCAGTAGGGGCTCCACAGCCCTGTATGGTGGGACGCTCTCAAGAAATGGAAGGGTCATGGGTACTGAGCCAAGGAAGGCCCAGTACTAACGGCACGTTGCGAAGGGCATGACTCAGAATTGGCGATGTTCGGTATGCGGGTAACCTTGGCCAGTAGTCGGCCATCAAGGTCGAGAATCTCCTTGGGGGTTAGGAGATCTATAAGTTCGCAGACCAATGAATCGGAGCCCCTGTGCCTCGACTTCCGTCACCGGGTGGTGGAAGACCTGGCGCAGCTCGGCCACGAAGTCCGGGTACGAAGCACACAGTTCTGGCTGGGACTCCCGGACGGCCAGCACCAAGGTCTCTGCCTGACCCGTGAGCAGGCTGGTGACGAAGGCTACCTTAGCCTCATCGCTAACGTAGGCGTGGGGTTGTTGATCGAACACGAGCGAGCACTGCATCAGAAACTGAGCGGGTTCACCTGCGTAGCGTGAGGGGTGAGGTAGCTGTGGCTCACGCCTACCCACGGGAGGGGAGGAAGGAGCCGTAAGGGTGGCGAGGCGTGTCTCTACCTCTTGTAAGCGTTGAGCCAGCGTGGACACAGTTTGGCAGGCCTCTGCGATAGCTTGGGCCAGGTGGCTCGAAGGGAAAGGGCGGCTATGAATCTGTCTCCACCGGCGGGATCCATGGTTGGTCGGCGTATTATGTCAGGTCCACTCGAGGCGTGACGACATGACTCGAGGGACGGCGGAAGGTGGTAAAGGTTGGATCCGAAATACACGGGGAGACAGAGTTTCCAACCAAGAGTCTTTACTGAGACACAAATGATTTGACAGAAAATAAGGCAAGGATGAGGGCAATGACAAGACAGACCTGCATGCGTAGGGGTGGCAGGGAACTCCCTGGAATACACCGACAACGACCGTAAGGTAGGTGTGGCTTTTATAGCCAGAAGGCACAATTAAGGGAATGGGGAACAGGTGCGTCAGCCGGGAGAGCCAGGAAGGGAGGGGCCCGCTCCAAGGAGCAGCGGAAGAAGAGACAGGAGGGGAGGGGCGCGCTCCTGACGACGACGAGGATGTGACAACGATTTACCATTGCGTTATTTATGTAGTTTTCCTTCAAATTTTGTGATGAACACTGTGTTTTCAGACGAAAAAAGTACCCAAAATGCATTGTGTGTCGTTTTCTCGGTCCGTGACGTCACTTAGGGCATCGTCATTAACTCGAAAACAAGACTTCATGAATATTTGGAGCGAGTCTTAAAACTTAAAATATAGCTTTATGTGGTGGAATCTTTGTAAAATGCGCTCAGTAGAAGTCATTTGAAGTGATTTTACAAATTGTGTTGGTTGTCCTTTAGGGATTGTCTCTTTTGAAAAAAATTGCTCCACCATTTCTTCGAATTTCTGCAGGACAACATCCCAGAAAGAGTGATCACCTTGGTGCAGCCCTACATTGATAATGAAGAATTCCAGCCTGCCGCCATTGCAAAAGTTTCCAAAGCCTGTACCTCAATTTGTCAATGGGTTCGAGCCATGCACCTTTATCACTTTGTGGCCAAGGGCGTGGAGCCCAAAAGGGTAAAGCCGGCCGGGCCCGGACCAAGTGCCGCTTCGTCATTGAGACTCGCTCTTTTTTCCGCAGCAAGCTCTCAAGGCAGCCCAGGAGGAGTACGACGAATCCCAGAGAAGCTTGAAAGCCGCTAAAGAAATGCAAGCGGCTGTGGAGAGCGGCATTGCGGCCTTGGAGGCCAAGTACCAAGACTGCCTGGCCAAGAAAAATGAGCTGGACAACAAGTACCAACTGTGTGAGATACGGCTGGTTCGAGCAGACAAGGTGATAATAATAGTAATAATAATACATTTTATTTTAAGCGCCTTTCAAAGCTCTCAAGGACACTTTAGTCACAGACAAGCATAGGTACTATAATAAATAAAATACAATCACAAATAGAATACATTAAATCAAATACAGTTATAAATAGAAACAAGAGAAAGAGCTATACAGAAAATGCGATTTTAAATAGGTGGGTTTTGAGATGGGATTTGAAGGTGGGAAGAGAATCGATATTACGAATGTTGGGAGGAAGTGAGTTCCAGAGTTTGGGGACAGAGTAGCTGTAAGCCCTGTCCCCCATTGTGCTGAGATGGGCAGGGCGGGGGGCATACAGAGGTGGAGGGAGGAAGAGGATCTGAGGGAACGAGAGGGAATAGACATTTGAAGAAGGTCAGATAGGTAAGGGGGGCAAGGTTATGAATAGCTTTAAATGTATAAAGAATAATTTTTGAAGTTGATTCTATAATGACCGGGAGCCAGTGGAGCTCTTAGAGGACGGGGGTGATGTGGTGAAAGGATGAGGTTCTGGTTATGAGCCGGGCTGAAGAATTCTGGACGAGTTGAAGTTTGTGGAGAAGTTTCTGAAGGACACCATGGAGAAGTGAATTGCAATAGTCAATCCGGGAGGTGACAAGACTATGAACGAGGATAGCAGTGGTGTGAGGGGTGAGAGACAAGAGGCGAAGACCATTGATATTGCGTAGGTCACAGATGGGCAAACTATGGCCCACCCCTGGCATTAGGCTTTTTAATCTGGCCCGCCAAACTTGTCCAAATTATAGTAAAAACAGTGTCTGAAACTCATGACAAAAAGTTAGCGGACAACAGGGCAGACAACTCTGAAAAGTTGCCCGGTCATAAAGCTGTCTGACCCATTTTTTACAACTTGAAACACAATAAGACGACTAATCGCAAAAAAACATTATTGCAAAGTATAGTTTTTTTTTAATTAAGGATATACGGACCACAAATGCTCCCTTGCTTAATTTACGGTAAATATCCCTGGTTGAAGATTTTGCTCCAGTTATCGTTTGTTGTCATGGTGCACATCGCAATGTTTGCGTTGCATTGTCTGCTTTATAACTCTCAAGTACACTTTAAAGTCACGGTATAATGTATGTTTACCTTTTGTACCGTCACAAATTTGTTTTGCTTCTTTTGAATCTTTCTTCTGGGCTGAGGTTCTGTGCATCTATTTTAGAAAATGATATGCAAATGCACGACCTTGTAACGCTCGGGAAAGTCCGAAGCACAAAGCAGGCTTCTGATTGGCTGCCGTGCTGAGTATGCAAATTGCAACTGCAGGTAGCCTATGTGTGCTTGGCAACGATACACGTGTACTGTTTGCACGTGAAGGCGAGGGTGTCCATGGCAAGTTTGTAGAGCGCGCTGTCAGGACAATCCATCTGTCATGATGTCAAAAGAAATGTTAAATAATTTTGTGTTTTCTGGATTTTGGATGGGAGAAAGGTGCGCATTTCTCCCCATCCAAAACAGTAGAGTCGGGCGACCGCTAATTGTCTATGAAAAGGTGATTGCAACCACCTGGGAATGGCCAATTGCCGCTGGGACCTGATTGGCCAGAAGCTCAGGTGAACCACCTTCAAAACCAGACTGATGAAGTCACTTCGGAGAGGAAGAAGAGGGAGAAAGGACACCCTGGATAGCAGTTTTACTTGTGGTCTGCCAAAAACTGATATTCGCCACCACTTCAAATAAAGAAAACTCAAAATATCCTCCCTGGATCTGGCTGAGTGAACTTTTATCATCTTTCCACCTGCTTGCTGTCTCGCCGCATAACAATTGGTGCCAGTGGTGGTATGAACCTGGGACCTCTGGCACCATATGCGAGAATCATACTACTAGACCAACGAGCTACACTACACACCACTCTCTCTCCTCTGGACATGTCCATACCATCTCAGTCTGGCCTCTCTGACTTTCTCTCCAAAGCCTTTCATATGAGTTGTCCCTCTAATGTACTCATTCCTGATCCTATCCAACCTGGTCACTCCCAAAGAAAACCTCAACATCTTCAACTCTGCTACCTCCAGCTCTACTTCCTGTCTTTTCTTCTGTGGCACTGTCTCCAGTCCAAACATCATGGCTGGTCTCACCACTGTTTTATACAATTTTCCTTGCATCCTAGCTGAAACCCTTCTATCGCACATCACACCTGACATTTTTCTCCGGCCGCTCCAGCCTGCCTGGACACGCTTCTTCACCTCTTCTCCACACTCTCCATTGCTCTGGACAGTTGACCCCAAGTACTTAAAATCCTCCACCTTCTTTATTTCTTCTCCCTGTAGCATCACTCTTGCACTTGGATCCCTCTCATTCACACACATATATTCAGTCTTGCTGCGACTGATCTTCTTTCCTCTCCTTTCCAGGGCATATCTCCACATCTCTAGTTTCTCCGCCACCTGTTCCTTGTTCTCGCTACAGATCACAATGTCATCTGCAAACATCATGGTCCAAGGAGATTCTTGTCTCACATCGTCTGTCAACCTGTCCATCACCATAGCAAACAAGAAGGGGCTCAGAGCTGACCCCTGGTGGAGTCCCACCTCCACCTTCAATTCCTCAGTCACACCGACAGCACACCTCACAACTGTCTTACAGTCATGATACATGTCTTGCACCGCTCTGATATACTTTTCCGTCACTCCAGACTTCCTCATGCAATGCCACAGCTCTTCTCTGGGCACCCTGTCGTATGCTTTCTCCAGATCTACAAAGACACAATGCAATTCCTTCTGACCTTCTCTGTACTTCTCTGTACTCTGTACTTCTGACCTTCTCTGTACTTCTCTATCAGCATTCTTAAAGCAAACACTGCATCTGTCTACTCTTTTTTGGAATGAAGCCATACTGCTGCTCATAAATGTTCACTTCTGCTCTTAGTCTCGCTTCAACTACTCTTTTCCAGAGTTTCATTGTATGGGTCATCAACTTTATTCCTCGGTAGTTAGTACAACTCTGCACATCTCACTTGTTCTTAAAAATGGGCACGAGTACACTTCGTCTCCATTCTTCAGGCATCTGTTCACCATCTAAGATCTTGCTGAATAACCCGGTCAGGAACACCACCGCCACCTCTCCAAGACACTTCCATACCTCGATTGGTAAATCATCAGGCCCGAATGCCTTATCCCCCTTCATCCTCTTCAGCACCCTCCTCACTTCATCCTTGCTAATGTTTGCAACGTCTTGGTCCACAACAGTCACGTCCTCTACTCTTTGTTCCTTCTCATTTTCCTCATTCATCAATTCTTCAAAGTACTCTTTCCATCTTGCCATCACACAACTGGCACCTGTTAATACATTGCCATCTCTATCCTTAATCACCCGAACCTGCTGCAAGTCCTTACCATCTTTGTCTCTCTGTCTCGCCAGCCTGTAAAGATCAGTCTCACCTTCCTTGCTGTCCAGCCGAGCATACAAGTCATCATAGGCCTCTTGTTTGGCCTTTGCCACCTTTACTTTAACCGTGCGCTGCATCTCCTTGTACTGCTGTCTACTCTCGTCCGTCCTCTCAGTGTCCCACTTCTTCTTTGCTAACCTCTTTCTCTGTATACACTGCTGCACCTCCCTATTCCACCACCAAGTCTCCTCATCTACCTTTCTTCCACTCGATACACCAAGTACTTTCCGACCTGTGTCTCTGATTATGTTCGCTGTAATTTGCCAGTCATCTGGAAGGACCTCTTTCCCACCCAGTGCTTGTCTTACCTCCTTCCTAAATGTCATGCAACACTCTTCCTTTTTCAACATCCACCATTTTGTCCTCACTTCAGCCTTTGGGTTCTTCATCTTCTTCACTGCCAGCGTCATCCTACACACCACCAACCTATGCTGTCTGGTTGCACTCTCACCAACCACTACTTTGCAGTCACTGATTTCCTTTAGATGGCGTTGTTGACACAAAATGTAGTCTACCTGTGTACTTCTGCCTCCACTCTTGTAGGTCACCCGATGCGCCAGTCTCTTCTGAAAGAAAGTATTCACAATAGCCATTTCAATTCTCTTAGCAAAGTCAACCACCATCTGTCCTTCGGCGTTCCTCATCTGGAGTCCAAACCAGCCCATCACCTCCTCTTCATCTTTGTTTCCTGCCCCAACATGTCCATTGAAGTCTCCACCAATTACGACCCTCTCACTTCTCGGGATGTTCTGTATGACTTCATCCAACCAAAATGTCTCCTTCTCCGCCAGCTCACATCCTACTTGTGGGGCATACCCACAAACAACATTGAACATCACGCCTTCAATTTCTAGCTTCAGACTCATGATTCTATCTGATACTCTTTTTACTTCTAAGACATTCCTAACAAACTCTTCTTTTAAGATAACCCCAACTCCAGAAACTCCAGAAATGGAACTTGGCGTTCCATTTCTCTCTTTTCCTCCGGCCACACCTGCCTCCTCTCCTTCTTCGACCAACAGTAGTCAATTTTCCACTGTCACCCTGTAGGTCAACAGTACCAATGGCGGCCGTTGTTAACCCGGGCCTCGACCGATCCGGTATGGAATTCAGAGGTTTGATTCGCATAATTGTTTTGGCAATTTTTTTTCCGTCGGATGCCCTTCCTGACACAACCCTCTGTATTTATCCGAGCATGGGACCGGCACAATAAAGCACTAGCTTGTGCCCCCTTGTGGCTACATTGTCTTGCTGCGACTGATCTTGCCATATTTGCATATCTGTCAAATTTTAGAACCCATTGTGGCCCGCAAGTCAAAAAGTTTGCCCACCCCTGGCGTCGGTGGAAATACGCAGATCGGGTTAAGTTATTTATATTGGAGTGGAAAGATAGTGTGCTGTCAAGGATGACACCTCAGCTTTTGACCTAATGGGAGGGAGAAACGGTCGATTTTTCAATAGTGAGAGAGAAACTGTTAGCTTTGCTCAAGGTGGATTTGGTACCAACGAGGATAATTTCAGTTTTTTTGCTGTTAAGTTTGAGGAAGTTATGGTTAAACCAGGATTTAATTTTAGAGAGGCATAGTGAAAGGGAAGAAGGTGGAAGAGAGGCGTCAGGTTTGCTGGAGAGGTAAAGCTGGGTGTCATCCGCAAAGCAATGAAATTGGATACCAAATTTAGGGAGAATATTGCCAAGGGGAAGAAGGTAGGTGAGCGTGGGAATGAGATGTGCCCCATGTGTGCTCGGCGGTTAGAATCACCCAACCCCCCAACGATACTCTCTGTGTCCTCCAGCTCATCGCTGGCCTGGCGGATGAGAAAACGCGCTGGAAAGAGACGGTGCAACATCTGGAGTACATGGTCAATAATGTGGCGGGCGATGTGTTGATGTCTGCGGGATACGTTTCCTACCTGGGACCCTTCACCGTAAGTGAACCGGAATGGGCTTGGTGTCCTTTCAAGATACGCGTCATACGTTTGTGTGGGCCCAGGGCTCCTACCGGGCAGCCATGGCAGAGGAGTGGCTGCGATCTTTCAAGGAGTTGAAGGTCCCACACACCGACGCACCCAATCTCATCACCACCCTGGGAGACCCCGTCAAGATACGCTCTTGGCAGGTCGGCGCCTAGTTTCACCGTTATCTATTCGTGTTTGAGCGACTCTGGCATCCCAACGTCAACAGCTTATGATTCCAACAGCTCTCAGGTCTGCCCAAGGACCATCTTTCGGTGGAAAATGCTGTGATTGCCCAGTATTCTCTCCGCTGGGCTCTCTTCATTGATCCTCAAGGTCAAGCCAACACCTGGATCAAAGCCATGGTAGGGGGGCGTTGGGACCTCACGCTGACTCTGCCCTTTTTCCGGTCACTCGTGCGGCTCTTTTACTGTCACTCACGTAACAAGGCTGGATAACTCTGTCGACCAGGAGCGGGACAGCGGGCTGGAGATTATAAAACTCAGTGACCGGGATTTCCTCCGCAATCTGGAAAACGCCATTCGTTTCGGGAAACCCTGCTTGCTTGAGAATATTGAGGAGGACTTGGACCCGGCCCTGGAACCCGTGCTATTGCAGCAGGTAAATCCGCCTCAGGCACCCCGTTAGAAAAGGCATTTCTTCCGGGTGCAAAACAAGAGGCCTTCTCGCACACCGCCACCGTCTCCTCTCCTGCTCAAGACCAAATTTGAAACCCAATAGCGGCTGCAACTAACTTGGGTTCCCTTCCATTTGGCTATTTTGACCGCACGGCTGTGATCTTGTGGCGACGGCAATAACTACTACTACTACTACTACTACTACTACTACTACTACTACTACTACTACTACTACTAATACTAATACTAATAATAATAATAATAATAATAATAATACATGTCATTCTAAGCGGCTTTCAAAACTGTCAAGGTCACTTTACAGTCACAGGATAATTTTTTTTTCTGTGGGTGAGCAGCGGCAGCCACACGCGCCAGCGTTAACTCAACCCAGAAGTAACTCAAATGGATAGAAAGCTAGCTAGCTAAGAGATAGCGAATAAGAATAAGAATAAGAATAAGAATAAGAATAAGAATAAGAATAAGAATAAGAATAAGAATAAGAATAAGAATAAGAATAAGAATACAATCAATATGTATGTACAGGTAACATCCGAGTTGCGACCGGGTTCTGTTCCGACAAAATGGTCGTAAGTCAAACGGTCGTAAGTCGAAATCCATTCAAAATAGCCGATCCCACAGATCAAGTCCAATTTGGCTTCCGTTGCCCTCACCTCCCAACAAAGGAGAAACAATCTCTTCAAGTGGAATTTTCCCATGCTCAGATTTGTGACACGGAAATGCGCTCTTGGGGGCGCGATGGAAAAACCATTTGATCTAAAGCCGTCTCAAAATGGTCACGATGGAGCCTCAGCGTGTCCTTTCCAAAATAGCTACAGTAATACCTCCATTTACGAACCCCTTGGCTTACGAACTTTTCAGTTTACGAACGTTAAATTTATGAACATTTTACCTTGGCATACAAACTATTTTTCAGGATACACACGGAGCGCCACAATGAGTGATGTGTCATTGGCAAACGAGCCCGTTCTACTAGCACGAAAATGGCAGCCCCAGTTTTTGGTTAAAGCTACATCATTGGTCAAGAACGCAGCAGTGAGGGAGGGGGGTTTACAGACAGAGAGATAAAGTGAGGCCGTTCTCCCCCAAAAAAATCGCAGCCAACTTAAAGCCACGTGATTTTAATGGCTTCCTCTAGGAAATTAATTTTTGGGATACACACTTTTCACCTTACACACTCTGTCTGGGAACCAATTAAGTTCGTAAGCCAAGGTATCACTACAGGTAAACCAGTAGGTTTACCTGACTACAAGATGATGAGTACGGCAAGGGAACCTCAAACTGCAAGTTTTTGTGATAGTTTCAGTTTGGGTTGGGGGGCACTGCTCACGTCACGCCACCCGTGGTCTTGTCCTGACCCCACCTTATAAATTTCCGCCGCTGTACATGGCCAGACGTTTAAGGAGCAAGGCAGCTTAAAGCTGAAGCTGGGTGACTCAACCGTCCCGTACCACGAGAGCTTCAAGTTTTACATCACCACCAAGTTACCCAACCCACACTACTCCCCAGAGGTTTCCACGAAGGTCACTCTCATCAACTTCACGCTGTCGCCCAGGTAACTTTCATTCGCTGTCATCCTCTGATTGTCTTGTTTTTCTCAAGCGGTGGCATGGTTCTAATTTTCCTTCTCCTAAAACGGAACCGAGTGACAAAGTTCCCCGCCACTGCTGTTGTTTCGACGGCTCTCGGGAAAGATCACAGACTTTGTGTTTTCCTCTCAGTGGTTTGGAAGATCAGCTGCTGGCTCAGGTGGTGGCGGCAGAGCGTCCAGAACTGGAAACGGCAAAGAACCAGCTCATCGTCAGCAACGCCAAAATGAAGCAGGAGTTGAAAGCTATCGAGGATGAGATCCTGTTCCGCCTCAGCTCTTCAGAAGGAAACCCAGTGGACAATCAGGAGCTCATTCAGGTGTTGGAAGCTTCCAAAGTCAAAGCTGGCGAGATTCAGGTCAGACCGCCTCAGCACTTGTATTCTTTGCCGTTTATCTCGGTGTAAGTCAGACTTAAGTAAGACAGACACTCACGTCTTTGTTACTTTGTTGGACGTATGAGAGACGCTCCACGTATGGCACTTTGGATTGGATCGGATGAGTCTTTAATTAGTCTCGCAGTGGATACATTTACATTTAACGGTAGCAAAGTTATGAAAGGAAGAGGAAAGGAAAGGAAGAAGTAGAAAAAATACAGGAGCTGCTGTAAAGGCACCCACTCTCGCGGCGCCATCTTGAAGTCAAAACAACAACAGCAAAACAAAATAACAAATAATGTGACACAACACAAAAGACATTGACGGTCATTCAATCTTAAAGGACAACCGACACCATTTTGTTGTTTCCTAACTGACATCAGTAAAACGTTTTATAGCATCTAAAATACCCAAAACACGCAGGCTCATATTTTTAGTCAAATGCAAAACACCAATAAAAATGACTTAAAGTGTCAAGTGTCAGAAAGTCCCACCCCCTTGTTCGTGACGTCACTATTGGTCACACACTGCCTTGCTCCAGAATCAAAACAATGGCTTCAGAGAGTTTCGATTCAGTGAAAATGCTTTTTTGTTACTCATCCAGTTTAGTATAATTGTTCTGAAGAGGAAAGCATAAATGTTTGCAATCGATTAAAGAAGTCCTTCCGTATCAATTAGAGCCATCTGGACTCCAATGAAGCGCCCAGAAAATGCACAAGATGGCGCACAAGCTTCGTTGGAAATTGGCTGATTTGTCCGCTGGGAATTTGTGTAAACTTACATCTTCTTCATACGTGTTACTGCAATTGGCTGCAACACACAACGACGCACCATCGCGTTGTTTATGTAGTTTTCCTTCTAATTTCGCGATCAACACTGTGTTTTCAGAAAAAAAAGTATCCAAAATGGATTGTGTGTCGCTTTCTCGGTCACGGGCGTTCCCTCCGTGACATCAGTTAGGTGATCGTCATCAACTCGAAAACAAGACTTCCTGAATATTCAGCGTGAGTCTTAAAACGTAATCTATAGCTATATGCCGTGGAATCTTTGTAAAATGCGCTCAGTAGAAGTCATTTTAAGTGATTTTACAAATTATGGACGCAATTTGTCTGGGGGTGTCGGTTGTCCTTTGAGCATTTTCTGCACCCGCTTTGTTGTGAAGCAGTCCTTGATGATTGGGGAGAGGATCTAAGAGCCGTTTTCACCAGTGGATCAGGAATGTCATGGAGGAATTGCTGGCGGTTTTATAGTGGTCTGTGAATCTGCTTGTAAAATCCAAGCCATGCTGCCAAAGAGCTTTTTATTTCGTTTTTGGTGGGGGAAAGGGTTTACCAAAGTGATTGTGGTCCACTGAACCTGGTCCACGTTTCACGATTGATGTACCGTACATTGATGAGAAGGTTTCTTCAGCCGTCATCTGTACTTCTTTGAAGGTGTCGGACGTTTCGCTTGTTATCCCAGAGGCTTTGTCAGCGAACTAAAATCTTTTGCTGGTAGTTTTGGCCCTATATATAACCCTACTGTCCAGACGTGGCGATTTAGTGAAGTGTTTTGCTGTTTTATGAAAATAGCTTCTTTTCCTCCCCTTTCAAACCCTCTATTTTCTTTCGCTAAGATTTTAACCTCATTGTCGTCAAATGAGTGGGTGCTTGCTTTTAGGTGCATATGTACTGCAGATTGAAGCCCACTAGTATTATCCTTGTGATGTTGATAAGGTCTGTTTTTTGAGAATTTGTTAAGTCTCCCCAATGTATTGCTCTTTAGTCTGGACAGTAGGGATATATATACAGCCAAAACTACCAGCAAAAGGTCTTAGTTCGTTGACGAAGCTCCTGGGATACAAAGCGAAACGTCTGACACCTTCAAGAAGTACAGATGACGGCTGAAGAAACCTTCTCATCGATGGACCACTCCTGTACGACTGAGAGCTTACACAGATGTACCGTACATTGTTAATTCATTCGGGTTATCAGGCCAAAGTGCTGGTGGCAGAGGAGACCGAGAAGGACATTGACGCCACCCGTCTGACATATGTGCCGGTGGCCGTGCGCACCCAGATTCTCTTCTTCTGTGTGTCTGATCTGTCCAACGTGGACCCCATGTACCAATACTCCCTGGAGTGGTTCCTCTGTATCTTCATGGTTGGCATCGGCAATGCGGAAAGGGCAGGTAGCAGGATGACGGGGGCGCCGTAAATCTCCTGCACGCCGGTGTCGCGGTCGAGTTTGGCAAATGCCGACTCTTTGCGTCTCCTTCCAGACACGGTGGAGCAGCGGATCGAGAACATTAACAAATACTTCACCTTCAGCTTGTACTGCAACGTGTGCCGCAGCTTGTTTGAGAAGCACAAGCTCATGTTTGCCTTTCTGCTCTGCGCTCGCATCCTCATGAACGACGGCCAGATCGACATGGTGAGCCGACGGGGCACTGCCGGCTCTCCTGTCTTGCATCTGCTGCGTTCAATACTTTGTTTCCTACTTTGTCAGGTCGAGTGGCGAAACTTGTTATCTGGTGGGATGCCCATCCAAGAGCTGGCCAATCCGGCCACCAGCTGGCTGTCGGACCGTGCCTGGAAGGACATCCTGGGTCTGAGCGTCTTGGAGACTTACAAAGACTTGGCGGGCACTTTTGACCAGCATCTGCCGGGCTTCAAGAACATCTTTGACAGCAACGTTCCTCACAGGCAAGGGAGCGGCACCCCCGTGCGGCTGGGTGGCTGTCAGAGATGTTCGATCAGACACTGTGGACAAAGGCTCGAACCCAGAAAGATTGTCTTTTACTGCCGACAGGAGACACAGCCATTCATGACAGACACCTGCATTTTGCAGCCCTCTGCAAGCTATTCATTGAGAGTATATGCAAATTGAAGTGATACATTAGTAAAACATAGTTTTCTTGATTAGAAAACCACACCCCTGGAACATTTCTAAGCACGAACAGCTGTAAGCAATAAAACATTGTCTTTTCTATCAACTGACAAATTTGTAACCTGGCGAATGAGCTCTTCCTGTCAAGGAGTTTCAAGTCGTAAATTACTCCGGTGATAAAGGAGTTTCCCAAGTCCTATATTCTGTCCAAGGCCAGATCTCCTAGATGCAGATGACAGTTTAACAAACTGTCTGTTGACCTCAGATTGACCTCAGGCCATCTGCACCTTTTGTTTGGTTGGCCAGCTAAGCATGAAACTTTTAAATATAATAACTTCTTATTCTGTCTAATCTCTATCAGTTGCGCTGGGCCAGAGGCATCGTGATGTCATCATCGCCCTCTTTGTCCATTTTAGAGAGCCTCTGCCCGGGGATTGGGACACGGCGCTGGACCGCTTCCAAAAGCTGCTCGTTCTGCGCTGCCTGAGAGCCGACTGTCTAGTTCAAGGCATCCAGGACTTTGTCGCTGCTAAGCTGGGACAGCGCTTCATAGAACCTCAGGTGTTTGTCCTTTTCCCTCGCCCACACCACGCCTTTTATTTCCATTTTTTTCCCCACAGACGTCGGACCTTGCCGTGGTCTTTAAGGAGTCGTCCCCGTCATCTCCTCTCATCTTTGTTTTGTCTCCGGGCACCGACCCGGCGTCTGACCTCTACAAGTTTGCAGACGCCATGCACTTCTCCAAGAAGATGACCGCCATCTCCCTGGGTCAGGGCCAGGTCAGACACGCGCTCGCAGGAAATGCTGGCACGCTGACACGCGATGGCTTTGGTGTGAGAGCCCGCCTTGAGCTGTGGTTTCCTATTCCGCTCGGCTTGGGATTTTAGGGCCCCTTGGCCGAAGCCCTGATGCGCACCGCCATGGAAAGAGGCCAGTGGGTCTTCTTTCAGAACTGTCACCTGGCGCCCAGCTGGATGCCGTCACTGGAGAGCCTCATCGAGAACATTGACCTCAAGGTGTCTGCAGGCTAGAATCAAACTTTTTTTTCAAAAGGGGGGATGGGGACAGTGGGGAGAGGGATAGCTAGCCAGATAGCTGGGAGCTAGGGAGCTAGGTAGCAACATTAAAGGACAACCGACGCCTCCCGACAAGTTGTGTCCATAATTTATAAAATAACTTCAAATGACTTCTACTGAGCACATTTTACAAAGATTCCATGGCGTATAGCAACATTTTACGTTTTAAGACTCACGCTGAATATTCAGAAAGTCTTGTTTTAGAATTGATGACGATGCCTGACGTGACGTCATGTCTGGAACGCCCCTGACCAAGAAAGCGACACACATTTTGGGTACTTTGTTTGGTCTGAAAACATCGTGTTGATCCATGTTGATGGCAAAATTAGAAGGAAAAAACATAAATAACACGATGGTGAATCATTGTGTGTTGCACCAAGACTACTATTTGACACTAGTTGACACAAATTCCCAGCAGACAAATCAGCCCATTTCCAACGGAGCTTGGCCGCTATCTTGTGCATTTTCTGGGCGCTACATTGGAGTCCAGACGCCTGAAAATGAGACGGAAGGACTTCTTTAATCAATTGCAAACATTTATGCTTTCCTCTTCAGAAGTATTTGAATCATATTCATAACTGGATGAGTAACAAGAAAGCATCTTTTCCGAATCTGAAGCCATTGTTTTGATTCTAGAGCAAGGCAAGACGTCCTAGCGTGACGTCACGAACAAGCGGGCGGGACCTCTGAATCTGAAACTTTCTGAGGTCATTTTGAAGTAGTTTTGGGACACTAAGTCATTTTTATTGGTATTTTGCATTTGACTAAAAATATCAACCTGCGTGTTTTGGGTATTTCAGATGCTATAAAACGTTTTTCTGATGTCAGTTAGGAAACAAAAAAAATGGTGTCGGTTGTCCTTTAATACCATTATTTTTTTGCTTGTGTTTTGAATGGCTTCTTTTCATGTCAATGAAAATTTGTTCTGAACAGCTCAATACATGATGATACTATGTGCCGCAATGGTATTTTGCTTTAAATTGCATTTTTGTACGCAATAAAATATTATTGATGATTTCTATAATTGCAAAGCAGTAGTACAAGTATTGTGTGGCTCAAGTCTGGTAAATACCCAGTGAAGGCCGAATGCACAGCTGGCCATTGATATTATGATTGTTATATCTGTACTGTATTCATTGAATGCAAACCTCGAAATTACTGGACACGATGTTCTTTTTAGGTTTTTATGTATTAGCTATATAGCTATCTGGCTAACATTCTGTCTATTTGAGTTACTCCCGGATTGAGTGAACGCTGGCGCGTGTGCCTGCCACTGCTCACCCACAGAAAAACTTATCCTGTGACTGTAAAGTGACCTTGAGAGTTTTGAAAGGCGCTCATAAATTAAATGTATTATTATTATTATTCCAACTCAGCTCCCCCTTGCAAGCAACTGCGATTGTTTGCTCCGTTGCAGGTCCACAAGGATTTTCGCCTGTGGCTAACGAGTCTTCCCAGCAACAGGTTCCCGGTGTCAATTCTTCAGAATGGGACAAAGATGACCATCGAGCTGCCCAAAGGAATCAAGGCCAACCTGCAGAAAACCTACCTGAAGCTCACCAACGACTTTATCAATTCTTCAGACAAGGTGCACGTCGTGCCCCCCACCGCTACTCGCTTGAGCGCCATTCGGATACAAGCGCTGATGTTAGCTCCGTTTGCTTCCCCACAGGTCTCGCACTTGAAGTCGTTGCTCTTGTCTCTGTGTCTGTTCCACGGAATTGCTCTGGAGCGAAGGAAATTTGGCCCGCTGGGCTTCAACATTCCCTATGAATTCACTGACGGCGATCTGAGCATCTGCATCAGCCAACTGAAAATGTTTCTGGATGAATATGATAAGGTCCCTTACAAGGTGATGGCGCTGAGCCTGTCAAACAGTGGGGCCTTTCTGCCAACCTCCTTTCTTCTATTGGTCGTTTCTGGCTTCTGTTAGGTTCGAATACTACAAGCTAATATCAGTGTCTGAAACTCATGACATAAAGTTAGCGGACACCCGGGCAGACAACTCTGAAAAGTTGCCTGCCCCATTTTTCACTACTTGAAAGACAATAAGACGACTAATCGCAAAAAAAAAAACCTTGTTGCGGTGTATAAGGATTTTTTTAAATTAAGGAAGTACCTACCACAAATGCTCCCTTGCTTAAATTGGTAAATATCCCTCGCTGAAAATTTTGCTCCTTTTGTCGTCATGGTGCAGAATGCAATCTTCGCGTTGCGCTGTCTGCTCAAAGCTACGTGGACTCCTCTTTCTAAGTGGCTTTCAAAACTCTCAATGACACTTTTCAGTCACGGTTTCGTCTGAAGCACGAAACAGGCTTCTGATTGGTTGCCGTGCAAATTGTCAAACGAACGTTCTTTTGGCAATTTGCATACTCGGCACGGCAGCCAATCAGATGCCTGTTTCGTGCATCGGACGAAACCGTGACTGAAAAGTTTACTTGAGAGTTTTGAAAGCCGCTTAGAAAGAGGAGTCACGTGGCTTGTAGCTGTTTGCTTGTCGCTTTTGCTTTATTGAATAAAACAAACGTTTGATTGGAAAAAAAATCGGTTTTTTTTCTTGAAGAAGTTGTTGGCCACCGGGCCCAAGACGTTTTGAAAGTTGTACGCCCGGGCCTGCGGGCAGATATTATTTCAAACACTGCTAATATTAGCGTTAACAGTTACATTGAATCTTTTGAACGGAATTAAATATTTACCTTATTGCGCAACGTTTTACCTAACAATTGGCGCGTCAGTTGTGAGAGGGATGACCTAAAAGCCGGCAAGGAACTCACAGATAATTTATTCCTAACAATTTGATCTAATACAGAATTCTGGGTCTCAGCTCCCTAACACAGAAATTATTCGTGTGCCCCAAATGAGGAAGAGAGACGAAAGACGACGACTGAGCAGCCCAGATTTAAAGGTATATTCAAATTTGGCCCCTACAAAGAAATCAAGTTCCCATTTGGTCCTTCCTGGGATCTGGTTCATGTCTCTGTTCTCAAGGTATTTCCTGACCTCCAGGCAGGGTGGAAGGTAGATCAAAAGTTGCGTCCTGCCGAGTCAGTGTTTCGTCACTTCCTTTCATCTGCGTTGGCCAGCATTTGGCCATGTTGTCGTTTCACACTTCCTTTGTGTCTGCCAGCCTCCGCTTCGATCTCCTGGCACCTTAAACATGTCGCCAACCAACGATACCTCTTTGTTCTGTTATCTATCTTTTACAAACAAAACAATATTTATACTGATTAAACTTTTTATCTTGTGTCATGTTTAATATGGCTAAATAAATCTATCTATTTCCTTCACTTCCTATCTGCAGCGCAACATTTTGCCCTTCAACTGCGCCTTTTCCATCTGCGCAGGTGCTGAAATACACAGCCGGGGAGATCAATTACGGGGGCCGCGTAACGGACGAGTGGGACCGACGCTGCCTCCTGAGTGTGTTGGAAGATTTCTATTGTCCCGCCGTTCTTCAAGAGGATCACGTCTACTCTGAATCTGGCGTTTACCGGCAGATTGAAACAAATGTGGACGTCAAGGTTGGAGGGGCCGCTTTGATTTGGTCGCGAGGCGGACCAGCAACGCCCGCCGGTTCTGATCCGCTTTGTTTGTCTCCCATCTGCCCTCAGGGTTACCTGGCATACGTCCACAGCCTGCCCATCAACGACACCCCGGAGATCTTTGGTCTTCACGACAACGCAAACATCAGCTTTGCTCAGAATGAGACCTTTGCTCTGCTCGGAGCAGTGCTGCGCCTCCAACCTCGAACGGCTTCTGCTGGAGGCAAAACCTTGGAAGAGGTACAGTGATACCTCGGTTTACAAACCCATTGGCTTACAAACTTGTCGGTTTACGAATGTTAAGTTTATGAAAATAAACTGGCATACGAACTATTTTTCGGGATACACACGGAGCTGCCACAATGAGTGATGTGTCGTTCGCGAACGAACCCGTTCTCCTAAAAAGAAAATGGCAGCCGGCTTGTTTTGGTCCCCTATTCCCCACCCCCAGTCGTTGGTTAAAGCCACGTGATTGGTCTAGAATGCAGCAGTGAGGGGGGGGGGGGTTTACAGACAGAGAGAGAGTGAAGCCATTCTCCAAAAAAGAACATGGCAGCCGACATTTTTTGTCCTCTATTCCCCACCCCCACTCTTCGGTTAAATCCACGTGATTGGTCAAGAATGCAGCAGTGAGGGGAGGTGGTTTAAACATTAAAGAGACAGGCAGATGACAGAGAGAGAGAGAGTTTCAAAATGGATAGAAAGCAGTGAAATTTGGACTCATTTCAACTTTGATAGTTCAAAGGCAGTGTGTAGACTGCAAGGTTAAAATTCTCATCAATCAGGCTTCACAAATAACGCGCACAAGTCATCTGTACACTTGAGTCAAAAAGCTATCAAACCAGCTAAACAGAAGCTAGGTAACATTATCGCAGAGAAATCACCTACAATGAATAATTCCTCAAAATCATGAAAGAAGAAGGCTACGTTCCTCCTCAAGTGTTAAATGCCGATGAAACCACTCCATTCTATCAAGCCATCAATGACCATCACAAAGATAAATAAAACGACTTTATTATATTGTACAGTTTATTTCTTTAATTATAATACTATCACACATTTATTATACATAAAATAAGGTATATTTTGTGTAGTTTGAAAGCTTATATACAGTAAAGTCTCGTTATATCGATATTCAAGGGAGTCCGAAAAAATATCGATATAACCGGGACTATCGATATATCCGACCCTGTTTGCATGTAATTTTCTCAGTGCGTGCATAGAAATAGTATCGATATAACCGGGACTATCGATATATCCGATATCGATATAACGAGACTTTACTGTAATTAGAAAGTAGAAAATTATGTTGTATGGGGACCTGGGAACGGATTATTCTCATCTTAATGGTTTCCTATGGGAAATTAATTATTGGGATACACACTTTTCACCTTACACACTCTGTCTGGGATCCAATTAAGTTTGTAAGCCAAGGTATCACTGTACTTTGTTCCCTCCCAAACGGCCGCTCGCCTCGCCGTCACCGAGGAAGACGCTGTCGGGCACGCGCCTGGATCAGGTGACAGAGCTCCTCCCGTCCCACAGATCGTGGAGGAGATAGTGGCGGGCATCGTGGTCAAGGTCCCGCAGCCTTTTGACATACAGGAGGTGGTGGAAAAGTACCCTGTGCTCTATGAAGAGTCCATGAACACCGTGCTAATGCAGGAGGTCATCAGGTAGCGCCGGCCGTTTTGTAGCGCCATCGCTTCCGCCCATTCTTTGCTTCTGTGACGCGCTCCTGCTCCAAGCTCTGGGCCTGGATTGTTGATTCCACAAACACCCATCTTCCGTTTCTCCCTCCCATCAGGTCAAAAGCCTAGGTGTCATTCTTGACAGCACACTATCTTTCTACTCCCATATAAATAACCCGATCTGCGTATTTGCACCTACTTCGCCCGTCTCTCACCCCTCACACCACTGCTATCCTCGTTCATAGTCTTCTCACCTCCCGGATTGACTATTGCAATTCACTTCTCCTTGGTGTCCCTCAAGAACTTCCCCACAAACTTCAACTCGTCCAGAATTCTTCAGCCCGGATCATCATCCGGAACCTCAACCTTTCACCACATCACCCCCGTCCTCCAAGAGCTCCACTGGCACCTAGTCAAATATAGAATCAACTTTAAAATGCTTCTTTATACATTCAAAGGACAACCGACGTCACTTTTTTGTTTCCTAACTGACATCAGAAAAACGTTTTATAGCATCTAAAAAAACATGCAGTATGATATTTTTATTCAAATGTAAAACACCAATAAAAATGACTTAAAGTATCCAAAATCTGCAAAAAAATTGAGCTGCGAATTCGCCATTTTCAGAAAGTCCCGCCCCCAGTTCGTGAAGTCACGCCAAGATGTCTTGCATTGCTGGAGAATCAAAACAGCTTCAGATTCGGAGAATATGCTTTCTTGTTACATATCCAGTTATGAATATGATTCAAATAGTTCTGAAGAGGAAAGCATACATGTTTGCAATCGATTAAATAATTTATTCCGTGCCATTTTGAGGCAACATTGGGGGGGAAATGTCTCACCCAAAAAGAGGTAGAAAATGGCCACCAAGCTCCTGTGAGGAATGAATCAGCCTGTTTCCACAGGCTGATAAATTCCTTACATGGAGCTTGGACGCCCTCTTCTGGCTCTTTCTGGTGCAATACGAGGTTGTCAGACCAAACAAGCTTTGACGTGATGGAAGGACTGCTACAATGTGTCCTTTTTTTTCGGTCAGGGGCGTTCCTTCAGTGACGTCACGTACAGAATCGTCACCAACTCAAAAACAAGACTTCCGGAATATTCAGCACAAGTCTTAAAACGTTAAAGAAAGCTATATGCGGTGGAATTTTTGTAAAATACGCTCAGTAGAAGTCATTTGAAGCCATTTTACAAATTATGGACACAACTTGTCCGGAGACGTCGGTTGTCCTTTAAAGCTATCCATAACCCACTATCTGACCTTCTTCAAATTTCTATTCCCTCTCATTCCCTCAGATCCTCTTCCTCCCTCCACGTCTGTGTGCACCCCCCACCCGTCTCAGCACGATGGGTGACAGAGCTTTCAGCTGCTCTGACCCCAAACTCTGGAACTCACTTTCTCCCAACATTCGTAACATGGATTCTCTCCCCACTTTCAAGTCCCATCTCAAAACCCACCTATTTAAAATTGCATTTTCTGTGTAGCTCTCTCTCTTTGCATTTAGAATTGTATTTTATTTATTGTATTCTATTTGTGATTGTATTTTATTTATTATAGTACCTATGCTTGTGACTGTAAAGTGTCTTTGAGAGCTTTGAAAGGCGCTTAAAATCAAATTTATTATTATTATTATTATTATTATTGTTATTATCTTCGACGTATCCTTCCATTGTACAAGTCCAAACCCTGACTGGTGTCATTATCCTATCAATGATGATGACGTTGTCGTATGCTTTCCCCCTGCGGAAAAGAGACATTTAGTAGAGTGGCCAAAATGATTAAGTGCAAGCGCCTTTGATGTAGGGCGACCGTCGGGAAGCCTCCTTCCTCGTGGCTTCAAACTATTTGTCAATCTAATAACAACCACGAGCAGTCAGGGTCAACCCTTACCACCAACAGCCCCAAGGTCAATGCTCCCTCCTCGCATCTGATCTGCCTTTCAGATACAACAACTTGCTGGAGGTCATTGCCCAGAGTCTCTGCGATATTGTGAAGGCCCTGAAAGGTTTAGTGGTGATGTCTTCGGAACTGGAGCTGATGGCGAACAGCCTGTTTAACAACGGCGTGCCTGATATGTGGAAGGCCAAGGCAAGGCGCACACCCCCATCTCGCCCACCTCGCCCATCTCGACCATCTCGACCGCCACACGGCGTTTTGCCTCTCCCCGCAGGCCTACCCGTCTCTGAAGCCTCTGGCCTCCTGGGTGTCGGACCTGCTGCAGAGAATCGGCTTTCTTCAAGGATGGATCGCAAAGGGCATTCCACCTGTGTTCTGGATTAGCGGATTCTACTTCCCTCAAGCCTTTCTGACCGGAACGCTGCAGAACTACGCCCGCCGCTTCGGTATCTCCATCGACACCATCGGATTTGACTTTCAGGTCAGACTTGTGGCCGCTGTGTCGCAAAGTGGCTGGCAGTGGGTACCGCAGCTCTGTTTGCTGGCATCTGACCGGGTTTGTCTGGCCTAGGTGGTTTTGAGAGCCGTGAGCGAGATCGACCAGAAGCCCGACATGGGCTGCTACATCAGCGGCTTATTCATGGAGGGCGCTCGCTGGGATAACGACGCCGCTCGGCTTGGCGAGTCCAGAGCCAAGGAGCTGTACACTGAGATGGCTGCCATCTGGCTCATCCCCACTCCCAACCGCAAAGCTCCCGTCGCCGGCATCTACACCTGCCCCATTTACAAGACCCTCACACGAGCCGGTCAGTGTTTGAGAACACACTTTGAGAACTCAAACAATTACTCAGCCCAAAATAGTGTTGCGTCAGAGCACCTCTTGCATTTTGTGAACGATGAATAATAATAATAGTAATAATACATTTCACTTAAGTATAAAAATATAGCTTTTATTTAAACATACATATTTAGACTTCACATCAATGAAATAAAACGTATGCAATAAAATCGTACAAACCACTGTGCCCGCTTTCCGTCCGAAATGGAAGTTTGATCTTCGTCCTTTTTATCTTTTCCTTGCTAAACAGTACAGCGATAAAGCATGTCCATTTTCGCCATCTTCTATGAAGTGCAGCTCCGTGTTTTCGAGCCGCAACACAAGCGGTTTGTGCCGCCACTGAAATGTCCGTGTGTCGTTTTGCAGGGACGCTGTCGACTACCGGTCACTCTACCAACTACGTGATTGCAGTTGAACTGCCCACAGATCTCACTCCTGGACACTGGATCAAACGGGGAGTGGCTCTCATTTGCGCTTTAGACTATTAACAAAAACAATAAAAAAAGGCCCTCCGAGTCATCAATGTCCAGTTTGTTACTGAGCCAACGTCGCTGATTACTTTTGGGACCGTTTTCACAGCAGCCCAAAGTAAACATGACACATGAAACATACCATTACATTTTCTTAAGGATTTGCATAAACTTGCGAAGAACCACTCGATCCATTCTTGAGTTTCAATGCTTATCTATGTTACAATAGTGATATTACTGCGCTTTAAAAATCAAAATGTGATTGTGGGGTACCGGGATTTCAAATTATTTTAACGGAAGACTCCCGCAAATCTTGCCAAAAAGAGCAAGTCGGCATTGACAACATTTGATGGGCTCCTTCCCCTTCAAAGGGCAACCGACCCCATTTTTTTGTTTCCTAACTGACACCAGAAATTTTTTTCATAGCATCTAAAATACCCAAAACACGCATTTTAGTCAAATGCAAAACACCAATAAAAATGACTTAAGGTGTCCCAAAACTGCAACAAAATGAGCTCGGAGCTGGGCAGATTCAAAAAGTCCCGCCTCCTTGTTCGTGACGTCACTCCAGGATACTCCTTCACAATCACTCCAGAATCAAAAGAAGTTCAAATTCGGAGAAGATGCTTTCTTGTTACTCATCCAGTTATGAATATGATTCAAATAGTTCTGGAGAGGAAACCATAAATGTTTGCAATCGATTAAAGAAGACCTTCCGTATCAATTCGAGCCGTCTGGACTACAATGTAGCTGTCACGTCCGCTCGAGGAGTGGTGACAGAAATCGAGGGACGACGGGAAGTAGTAAGGGTTGGATCCGAAATACACGGTGGAGACAGTGATTCAATAAGAGTCTTTACTGAGACACATAAGGCAAAACAGGAAATCAGGCAATGGAGGAGAAGAGCGAAACAGACCTGTGTGCGGCTGGGTGACGGGGAACTTCGGAGAATACACCGGCACTGACCGAAAACGGTATGGGTGGCTTTTATAGCCAGAAAGCACAATTAAGGAAATGAGGAACAGGTGAGTGAGTCCAGAGAGCGGGGAAGGTAGGGGCCCGCTCCAGGAGCAGAGGAGAATGAGACAGGAGGGGAGGGGCACGCTCCTGGCGCAGAGGAGGATGTGACAGTGCCCCCCCCCCCCCCTCAATGGACGCCTCCTGGCGGCCCACCCGGTTTGGAGGGGTCAGCCAAATGAATGCCCGGGTGAGACATGGGTGGAGGATCCAGGAACGGGGGACCCACTGGCGTTCTTCGGGCCCGTAGCCTGTGTTGCTTTGTGTAAGCGGGTTCGGTAAATGATACAACTTCTGGATAGAGTTGAGGTTCTTTATTAGGACGGCTGTGTTGGTTGGAGGGAGAAGGCAATTGACATGTGTGGCTCTCGTAGTCTCTCATCAGACTGACTTGCAGGAGCGCATCCTTTGGTCTATACTAGCCAGGCATCACTAGTAGAACTAGAACATGCAAATACGATTTGCTCATATCATTACATCTCCCTTTCTTAATTGAATTCTTTACTTTGAACAAATGTAATGAATTTAATTAGCTCAGTAATTAGCAAATTTAAACTTGAATAAAGTCTTTCCAAACCTTCCAACAATAAATGAAACATTCACATGATACATTCATTATCACATGATACATCCATTTTTTTTCACCATGATCACTTAGAAAAACATGTTAAATGGTTTCAATCAGTCTCTCAGGTGGTTTCACTTTCCTTGAGGATTTTCGGATAGCATGTCCTGGATTTAGAGGTGTTACAACAGTCTCTGTTACAGTCTCCGTTCGTTGACTTGCTATGGTTGGTTCTTTGAGAAGATCTCAGCGTTTTTTTCTTAAAACAGCACCTTCCTCTGTCTGAATGTTGTATGACCTTGGTTGGACCTGACGCAGAACAGTTCCTTTCTGTGACCATGTGTCTGTTTTGTCTTTGTACCGTACTTGGTCACCGGTGTGCAGTTCAGGTAGGTTCCGTGTTCCTCTGTCATGGTAGAACTTTTTTTTTTGTTTCTGTTGTTCTTTGATCTTCCTCACTTTCTCCCCTTCCTTTGTCTTTAGCAGGCTTTCCAGGATGGGTAAGTTGGATCTCGGCACGCGTCCCATGAGTAGCTGGGCCGGGGACATACCACACTCGAGCGACGTTGTGCGATACACCAGCAAGCTCTGGTAGAAATCCGTTCCACTGTCTGTTGCCTTGTACATCAGTCTTTTCACAGTCTTGACAGGACTTTCCACCAACCCATTGGATTGTGGAAAATGTGGACTTGAGGTTATGTGTTTAAAGTCCCACTCCTTCGCAAATTTTCTGAACTTCTCATTGGCGAATTGTGGACCGTTATCAGAAAACACTTGGTTTGCAATCCGTTTCTAGCAAATATGGCCTTCATGCATGTTATCACTGCTTCTGTTGTTGTAGCTTGCAGTCTGCAAACTTCTGGATACAGGGAGTAGTAGTCTGTGACCAAAAGATAATCTTTACCTTGACACGAAAACAGGTCAGCACGCACCTTCTGGTATGGTCTTTCTGGTGCTTGGTGTGGGTGTAGTGGCTCTGCCGGTTGATTTGCTTGATATTTGAGGCAAATTGTACATCTCGACACTTGATCTGTGATGTCTTGATTCATTCTAGGCCAGAACATCAGTTGTCGTGGTCTTTTCTTGCATTTCACTTCTCAAAGTCTTTGGAATGACAATCTTACTGCCTTTGTATATGATGTCATCCACTACAGATAACTCCATCCTGTAGTTCCAATATTCCGCTGCATCTGGTGAACAATTTTGTTTCGCTTCGGGCCATCCATTTTTGATGATTTGTTTCAATTGTTTCAGTGTCTCATCTTTGTTTGTCTCCATCCGTATAATCTCCATCTTTGCATCTGCAACTCGCAATGCATTGGTGATCATGTGTATGTAAGCTTCGACTTCTTCATCCAGTTTAGCCTTCGAGTGCTCCTTCGGGTCAACAGCTCTGGATAGCGCATGCCTGCTCTCCATGTTGTCCAATTCTGATTTTAGCTGCTTTTGAAGAGCAAATGGGACTTTCCTGCATGGATGTATCACTGGTGGCACACTATTGTCCACTCTGATTGTGTGTTCTCCTGGTAGGCAGCCTAACCCTTGAAACAAGTCTTTGTACTGCTCCATCAGTTGATCATATACTGTCTCTTTTTGTCTATCCACGACAAAAACTCTCTTCACTAGGTGTAGTCTCTCACATGCCGACAATCCTAGTAGACCCTGCACATCCCTTGGAACTATGATGAAAGATAGCTTATGTAATTGGCCTTTATGTGTCACATTCACAATGCATTTTCCTTTTATTGGTAGGACTGAACCCGCATAAGCTGTTACTTTCATATTTGCTTTATGTATTTTTGGCCTCGGCCTGATCTTCATGAAATCAGTCTCTGAAATGACATTCACATTGGCTCCAGTATCCAATTTGAATTTTAGATGAATGTTGTTCACTTTCAGCGTAGTGATCCAATCTCTTTCTTCTCTTTCATCTTTTACAGCATTCTCATAAAGTTCCTCCACTTCATAATGATCATCTACTGCATCTACCTTGCCTTTCATGTCTTGGTTCCTGCAGCAACGAGCATAGTGATTTGCTTTGTCGCAGTTTTTACATATTTTCCCATATGCTGGACACTGCTTTGGGGGATGTTGCATACCACGAGTACAAGATTTTTGTTTGAGTATCCTATTTTTGTTGGGTTGTCTCACTCTTGCTTTGATCTCAGCAGTCTTGTTTTTGTTGAATCTGTGTGCATTTCTTTCCACTGCAGCTAGAATCATTTAGCAACTCTTTAGCCTGTGATTTAACAGTCTCGGCACTCTACACAGTGCTAAGGCTTTTTCCAGGTCCAGATCTGATTCTCGGAGTAGCCTTTCTCTCAGTTTATTATCTGTAATGCCACACACTATTCTGTCTTTGATCAGTGATTCTGTTAATCCACCGAACTCACATGTCTTTGATCTGTTTCTCAGCTCATTTGCATATTGGTCAATAGCTTCTCCAACTGTCTGTACACATGTGAAGAATCTGTGCCTTTCAAACGTCACATTGGGTTTCGGAATGCAGTAAGCTTCAAACTTTTCCATTATTTTTGAAAGCTTCATCTTGTCATCCTCAGCATCAAATGTGAAGTTATTGTAGACCTCTAGAGCTTCCTCTCCCACAACGTGCAAAAACATGGATGCTTTCATCTTTGAATGGCTTTCATCAGCTCCAATTGCAGACAAATACAGTTCAAAACGTTGCTTAAATCTCTTCCAATTTTCAGCCACGTTACCTGTTAGCTGCAGAGCTGTGGGTGGACGTAAAGCTTCCATTTCTGCCGTTTTCTGCCGTGGGTTGTGCTCAATGTCCTTCCTCCGTGGAATCTTCCGTTCCAAGTCCTTTTATCATCCTCTTGTCTTCCAGACCAATTCTGACACCATGTGTTGCTTTGTTTAAGCGGGTTCGGTAAATGATACAACTTCTGGATAGAGTTGAGGTTCTTTATTAGGACGGCTGTGTTGGTTGGAGGGAGAAGGCAATTGACATGTGTGGCTCTCGTAGGCTCTCATCAGACTGACTTGCAGGAGCGCATCCTTTGATCTATACTAGCCAGGCATCACTAGTAGAACTAGAACATGCAAATACGATTTGCTCATATCATTACATAGCAAACAGGTCAGCACGCACCTTCTGGTACGGTCTTTCTGGTGCTTGGTGTGGGTGTAGTGGCTCTGCCGGTTGATTTGCTTGATATTTGAGGCAAATTGTACATCTCGACACTTGATCTGTGATGTCTTGATTCATTCTAGGCCAGAACATCAGTTGTCATGGTCTTTTCTTGCATTTCACTTCTCAAAGTCTTTGGAATGACAATCTTACTGCCTTTGTATATGATGTCATCCACTACAGATAACTCCATCCTGTAGTTCCAATATTCCGCTGCATCTGGTGAACAATTTTGTTTCGCTTCTGGCCATCCATTTTTGATGATTTGTTTCAATTGTTTCAGTGTCTCATCTTTGTTTGTCTCCATCCGTATAATCTACATCTTTGCATCTGCAACTCGCAATGCACTGGTGATCATGTGTATGTAAGCTTCGACTTCTTCATCCAGTTTAGCCTTCGAGTGCTCTGGATAGCACATGCCTGCTCTCCATGTTGTCCAATTCTGATTTTAGCTGCTTTTGAAGAGCAAATGGGACTTTCCTGCATGGATGTATCACTGGTGGCACACTATTGTCCACTCTGATTGTGTGTTCTCCTGGTAGGCAGCCTAACCCTTGAAACAAGTCTTTGTACTGCTCCATCAGTTGATCATATACTGTCTCTTTTTGTCTATCCACGACAAAAACTCTCTTCACTAGGTGTAGTCTCTCACATGCCGACAATCCTAGTAGACCCTGCACATCCCTTGGAACTATGATGAAAGATAGCTTATGTAATTGGCCTTTATGTGTCACATTCACAATGCATTTTCCTTTTATTGGTATGACTGAACCCGCATAAGCTGTTACTTTCATATTTGCTTTATGTATTTTTGGTCTCGGCCTGATCTTCATGAAATCAGTCTCTGAAATGACATTCACATTGGCTCCAGTATCCAATTTGAATTTTAGATGAATGTTGTTCACTTTCAGCGTAGTGATCCAATCTCTTCTCTTTCATCTTTTACAGCATTCACATAAAGTTCCTCCACTTCATAATGATCATCTACTGCATCTACCTTGCCTTTCATGTCTTGGTTCCTGCAGCAACGAGTATAGTGATTTGCTTTGTCGCAGTTTTTACATATTTTCCCATATGCTGGACACTGCTTTGGGGGATGTTGCATACCACGAGTACAAGATTTTTGTTTGAGTATCCTATTTTTGTTGGGTTGTCTCACTCTTGCTTTGATCTCAGCAGTCTTGTTTTTGTTGAATCTGTGTGCATTTCTTTCCACTGCATCCACATTGCAGCTAGAATTATTTAGCCTGTGATTTAACAGTCTCAGCAGCTCTACACAGTGCTAAGGCTCATTCCAGGTCCTGATCAGATTGTCTGAGTAGCTTTTCTCTCAGTTCATTACCTGTAATGCAACACACTATTCTGTCTTTGATCAGTAATTCTATTAATCCAACGAACTCACGTCTTTGATCTGTTTCTCAGCTCATTTGCATAATGGGCAATAGTTTCTCCAACCGTCTGCACACATGTGAAGAGTCTCTGCCTTTCAAACGTCACATTGTGTTTCGGAATGCAGTAAGCTTCAAACGTTTCCCTTATTTTTGAAAGCTTCATCTTGTCATCCTCAGCATCAAATGTGAAGTTTTTATAGACCTCTTAAGCTTCCTCTCCAACAACGTGCAAAAACATAGATGATTTCATCTTTGAATGGCTTTCATCAGCTCCAATTGCAGACAAATACAGTTCAAAACGTTGCTTAAATCTCTTCCAATTTTCAGCCATGTTACCTGTTAGCTGCAGAGCTGTGGGTGGACGTAAAGCTTCCATTTCTGCCGTGGGTTGTGCTCAATGTCCTTCCTCCGTGGAATCTTCCGTTCCAAGTCCTTTTATCATCCTCTTGTCTTCCAGACCAATTCTGACACCATGTGTTGCTTTGTGTAAGCGGGTTCGGTAAATGATACAACTTCTGGATAGAGTTGAGGTTCTTTATTAGGACGGCTGTGTTGGTTGGTGGGAGAAGGCAATTGACATGTGTGGCTCTCGTAGGCTCTCATCAGACTGACTTGCAGGAGCGCATCCTTTGATCTATACTAGCCAGGCATCACTAGTAGAACTAGAACATGCAAATACGATTTGCTCATATCATTACATAGCCCTCCCAATTGACCAGGTACTGCAATCCCCTGCCCATGCGCCTAGATTCCACTATCTCCCGCACGGTGTAAACCGGGTCGCCGTCCACCATCCGGGGGGTGGGTGCTGGAGCCAGGGGGCTGGTCTCCACAGGCTTGAGGAGGGAGACATGGAAGACCGGGTGGATCCTCATCGTGGGTGGCAGCCGAAGCCTCACCGAGACCGGGCTGAGGATGGCCTCGATGGGGAAGGGACCGGCGAACCATGGACCCAGTTTGGCCGATGTCCCGGCCAACCGGAGGTCCCTCGGGGACAGCCACACCTCCTGCCCGACCTGGTAATTTGGTGCCTGGCGGCGACGACGATCCACAACCAGTTGGTTCCGTGATGCCGTGCGCGAGAGGGCGGCTCTGGTCTCCTTCCACACTCGATGGGCCCGTCTCAGGTTGTGTTCGATGGACGGAGAACTCCACCTGGCCCTCCTGGGTAGGGAACCGAGGTGGCTGATAACCACAGGCGGACATGCAAGGGGACCGACCTGTGATTGTGGAGACCATGGTGTTGTGAGCGTACTCCACCCATGGCAAGTGGAGGGCCCATGACGCGGGACTGTGGAGGCACACACACTGGAGAGCCGCCTACAGGTCCTGGTTCTTGCGTTCCGTCTGGCCGTTTTGTCTGGGGATGGTAGCCAGACGACAGGCTCACCGAGATAGACGTTTCCATACCTTGGACACGAACTACGGTCCCCGGTCCGACACGATGTCCGCCGGAATCCCGTGGAGACGGACGACGTAGTTAACCAGGAGTTGAGCCGTCTTGATGGCGGACGGCAAACTGGTTAACGCGATGAAGTGGGCCAACTTCGAGAAACGGTCCACAACGGTGAGAACGACCGTCTTGCCACGGGACGGGGGGAGACCTGTAATGAAGTCGACGAAGATATGGGACAAGAGTCGGGAGGGAATCGGTAGCGGCTGGAGAAGTCCCGCCGGAGGTTGGTGGGATGCCTTCCCACGAGCACAGGCAGGGCATGCCTTCAGTAATTCCGTGATGTCCTTCCTGTACTCCGGCCACCAGAACCGCTGGGCGATGAGCTGGATCATCCTGTTGACCCCCTGATGACAGGCGACCCTGGCGGTGTGTCCCCAGTGTAGCACCTCGGTGCGTAGAGTGGGGGGGACGAACAGGCGATCCTCCGGGCAACCCTTGGGGATACGGTTACCCCCTTGGGGCTCCTGAACTCTCCTCTCAACCTCCCACCGCAGGGCGCCCACGATGTGTTGCGCCGGCAGGATGTTGGCGATGACCTCCTCATTCTCTGCCGGCTCGTGGATGTGAGATAGGACGCCAGGCTTGGTGTTCTGCGACCCTGGGCAGTATGTGAGAGTGAAGTTAAACCGTGTGAGGAACAGTGCCGATCGGGCCTGCCGCGAGTTGAGTCTCTTGGCGGACCGAATGGCGGCCAGGTTCTTGTGGTCCGTGTATCCAGTGAAGGGGTGTTTGGCCCCCTCAAGCCAGTGTCTCCATTCCTGCAGCGCCAGCATGACCGCCAGGAGTTCCCTGTTCCCCACGTCGTAGTTGGCTATGGGGCTGAGCCGGCGAGATAAGAAGGCGCATGGGTGGAGCTTCTGGTCGACCGGGGAGCGCTGGGATAAGACCGCCCCCACTCCGGACTCAGATGCATCGACCTCGACCGCGAACGCAATGTCCGGGTCAGCGTGACGTAAGACCGGAGGGTTGGAGAAGGCATGACGGAGGCGGTTTAACGCCCCCTCAGCGTTGGGTGTCCACCTGAAGGGGTTTTGGTGGATGTGAGGTTAGTAAGGGGGAGTAAGGGGGAGTGCCTTCTGACTATAACTGCGGATAAAGCGGCGGTAGATATTGGCAAACCCCAAAAATCGCTGGAGTTGTTTGCGCGTCTTCGGGGTTGGCCACTCTACCACCGCTTTGGTTTTGGCGGGATCGGCCCGGAGTTGCCCCTGCTCCACGACAAACCCCACAAAAGACAGAAAGCAGACGTGGAACTCACGTCTCTGCCTTCACGTCGAGCCGGTTTTGCAGGAGCCGCGCCAGGAACCGTCGGACACGCTGCCGGTGTTCTTCTGTAGATTTGGAAAAAATGAGGATGTCGTCTAAGTAGACAAACACAAAAACCCTGAGCACATCGTTGATGAGGTTTTGGAAGACGGCGGGAGCGTTGGTGAGTCCGAACGGCATCACCAGGTATTCAAAATACCCCAAGGACGTTTTGAATGAGGTTTTCCACTCGTCCCCCTCTCTGATGCAAACCAGATAATATGCGCTTCGAAAATCCAATTTGGTAAAAATGGTCACCGATTGAAGAGGCGCGAAATCTTATTCCATGAGGGGGAGAGGGTATTTGTTGCGAATGGTGATGTCGTTCAGACCCCGATAGTCGACACAACGGCGCTGGGATCCATCTTTCTTTTCGATAAAGAAGAACCCTGCGCCGAGCGGGGAACGCGAGGGTCGGATAAGTCCAGCCGCGAGGGAAGAGTCAATGCATGTGCTCAGGGCTTCTTGTTCCCGGTGTGAGATGTGATAGAGTCTAGAATCCGGTAGTGGAGCCCCCGGCTGCAGTTCGATGGCGCAGTCATACGGTTGGTGGGGTGGCAGGGATTGCGCGTTGTCCTTACTGAACGCCTCCCGCAGATCATGGTAACAACGCGGCACGCCCTCGAGACAGATATCTTTGGGTGCGCCGCCGCGGGAGGGGTCTCGCCCTGCCGTGGCCGACCGTAGGCAATTGGAATAGCAGTAGGGGCTCCAACCCTGTATGGTGGACCCTCCCAAGAGATGGAAGGGCCATGGGTGCTGAGCCAAGGGAGGCCCAGCACGAGTGGCACGTTGCGGGAGGGCATGAGCAGGAATTGGCGCTGTTCGACGTGGTTACCTAATAACCGGAGTTTAAGGGGTGCGGTGATCCGCGTTACCCAGGCTAACTGTTGGTCGTCAAGGTCCAGGATCTCCTTAGGGATCTTAAGTTCCTCGGTACCGCAACCCAACGTCTCGGCCAGTTGGGGGTCGATGAAGCACCCGTTCGCCCCCGAATCCACTAGGACCCGTATAGCTTGGGAGTTGGACGGCCGAATAATTTGCCATCCAACTCCAATCGCGTGACGGGCGCCGTCCTCGATGCCTCCAATGGTCGCAGTTTGGCCGGGGACTTACGGGTGCTGGAGGTCTTAGGCGGGGGGCCTTGAGTGCGGCGACCCCCGTGGTTGGCTCGATCACCCCCGCTTCCCACCTGCAGTGGCTCGGGGAACTCCTCCTGGCGTCGCGCCTTCTCGTCGCCGTCAGGTGTGGTCGTCCGCTGCTCGTCCGCTGCTCGTTTCCGGGTTTGCCGGACCGCTGGGTACCTTGCTCCCGCTGCCGCTCCCGGAGGCGATAGTCCAGGCAGATGACTACATCGATCATCTCGCTGAGGGTGGTGCCAGCGTCGTCTTTGAGAGCGGCGCTCAGTCCGCGACGAAACACTCCTCTCAGCGCTCGATCGTTGTAGCCTGGATGTGGAAGTCGATGGAGTACTCAGCGGCCGAACGCGTTCCTTGCACACAGTCGTGTGAGTCCAGAGAGCAGGGAGGGGAGGGGCCCGCTGCAGGAGCAGAGGAGGATGAGACAGGAGGCGAGGAGCACGTCCTGGCGCAGAGGAGGATGTGACAGTAGCACCTAGAAAATGCACAATATGGGGCACAAGCTCCGTTGGAAATGGGCTGATTTGTCCGCTGGGAATTTGTGTCAACTTACACTTTCATAATGCGTGTTACCACAATTTGGCACACAACGATTCACCATAGTGTTATTTCTGTAGTTTTCCTTCTAATTTTGCGATAAACAGGGTGAAAAAGTACCCAAAATGCATTGTGTGTCGCTTTCTCGGTCAGGGGCTTTCCCTCCGTGACGTCACTTCGGGCATCGTCATCAACTCGAAAATAAGACTACATGAATATTCAGCGTGAGTCTTAAAACGTAAAATATAGCATATAGCTATGCGATGGAATCTTTGTAAATTGCGCACAGTAGAAGTCACTTGAATTGATTTTACAAATTATGGACACAAGTTGTCCGAAGGTGTCGGTTGTTCTAATAGTACAGCTTGATCAAGACCAAGTTTCTTGATCAAGGGTTGGACAACAGCATGTTTAAACTGTCGGGGGACAATGCCAGAGAGGCTGCCTAAGACCGATGTGCCAATACTCGGGAGAACTTCCCTAAAGAAATGTGGAGGAAAAGAGTCACATTTATGCTTTCCTCTTCAGAACTATTTGAATCATAGGCATAACTGGATGAGTAACAAGAAAGGATCTTCTCCGAATCTGAAGTCACTGAAGCCATTGTTTTGATTCTGGAGCAAGGAAGTTTGTGAATGAGTATCCTGGCGTGATGTCATGAACAAGGGGGCGGGACTTTCTGAAATCCCCTAGTTGTAAGCTCATTTTGTGGACATTTTGGGACTCTTTAAAGGACAACTAATGGGTCTATCGCACAGGTATCAAAGTCAAGGCCCGCGGGCCAAATCCGGCCCGCCACATCATTTTTTTCGGCCCGCGAAAGCAAATCAAACTTGTTAAATTCCATGATGATTGCTAAAATCTGAGCCAAAATTTCATATTTTTGGATGTCAACCACAATAAAAGTAATTATTCTTGACTTCAGATTTGAAAACGAGTTATTCATTAATTTGCTGTGTGCTCTATATGTAATATTTGAAGGGATTTAAACATTCTAATGGGTTCCCCAAATTCATAACGGCCCTCGAGAGGAAACCATAACTACAATGTGGCCCGCGGCAAAAAAATGACTTTGACACCCCTGGTCTATCGTGATCGTTCGTCCCTGGCTCATCGCTTCTACGGGTGTTGATGGCAGAGGATGGTTAAATCAGCAGGAAGGCAGGTGTTGGACAGAAAGTTAGTTTAATCTTGAAGTCAGCGGACACATTGTGGGAGGTCTGCGAGGAGGAAGAAGAGAGAGAGAGAAACTGACTGGGAGACCATTTATATGAAGGACGGGGTGCGACGCAATAGGATGTGACGTAATGGGATGTGATATCATGTAAGGAAGGCAGGATAACGTATCAGGAAGTCCAAATAAAAACGAAATGATGCAAAAAGATGTTTAAAGATGTTCGTATAGCGAATTACCCCAACAGCATTCTGAATGCCTAGTATCAGAAAAATGTGTCTGAAAAATTCCGCCTGAACAAATATGTGCAAAATAGAAATTGTCATGAATCAAAATGCAGTTCGGATGCTACAACTGTTATTCAGCAGCGTCTGCGTCGAGAAAATCACAGGATGGGTGGATGCAAATGCCGTGTGCATCTCACAGTTCACGAATTCGTCCTGGAAATTGAATAATTTCTCAAACACCATCCTAGCTCTCTTTGCAAATTGTTCTGGTTCACATCATCTGCATAAAAAGCATAATGAAAAAAATAGTCATCATATTTTGCAAATCAACCTTATCCAATTTGTTATCGTCATCAAATTCAATATGTATATCTTATGTGAATCAAATCATCTTTTCATTGACTTCAGGGGGAAGACAATTGTCAAGTCAAAACAAGTGCAATGATCATGTCACGATCATTATTTTAATAAATCTATAAACTTTTCTTTTATGAAAAGTTCCACGATATCAACTGGTGTACCTCTTTTAAGTAATTAATCACCAGCAAATCTAGTCACATTTACCTTGCCAAATTCCCCATCGTGGGACTACTAAAGGCTTTCCTGATTCTGAATTGCCAATTCCATCCAATTCGAGATAAATGTTCTTGTCATTTAGCCTAATTTCCCTGACTATTTTATTTACTTTTTCCAATTGAACTGTCATTTACGAGAGGTCAACACAACGGAATGTGGTGGTGGGCCCCAGAATTGCCTCTGGGTGTTAAACCCCTCTTTGAAGTTTTGTGCTGACAAAAACCTTGATAAGAGGCATCGTAAATAACTGGCTTCTTTCAAATGGCTTAATCAAGCCATATACAAAATAAAGTTTAGCTCAATTTAAATGTCAATAATCCTATAATTGTATAAATTCACTCTTTGACTCTGTCATTTTATACAATTAAAAACATCCCTATCTGATGATTCAGCAATCATCATCACAATTACATATAATTCCATTTTGCAGTCGCCCGAAGTCAGATCACAAAATTACTTGTCCCGATCGCAGACAAAAATATTGGAATCCTGACTTCAAGGTGTTCAATTCTCTTCGTGAACACTTTATCCAATCTAACAAAAATACTTTACTTTTGCCTTCAAATTCACTCAAGTTAAGCCTGTTTATTCATTTGTTTGTTGGCTTATTTATTTGTTCACTCAGTCTAATTTGCCTGCCTATTTAATTGTTGTTTCAAGTGGACGGTATTCATCAAAGAGCTATGGGAAAAACAGTGTTATGTCATTCATGTGTACGGCGAGCTGGCATAGTTGGGCAGGTTTTCCGATGTGACGGGATAGTCATCTGGGTGCCCCCCCGTCGAGTCCTCTTGCAATGACAAGGCAGTCTCTCGTCCTGTGAAAGAAGAGAGAACTGAGCGGCAGATTACATGCGGCAGGAACAATGTTTTTTTGCACAATACGTTTGTGAATGTTAACGCAACCGCCTTATACCTTTTCTTTCCTTTTATTTACCCATTCGGCGAACGAATAAATTTGCCGATCCTGGAATGCGGCTGTGCGGGAGAAGAATGAAGAATGAAGAATGCTGAGCCTCGAACTGCCAGGCAGGAGACCGATAGGAAAAGAAGAGGAGAATGCGGCTGTGAATCTTCCCCCACCCCTTTAGGGCAGAGAATGAGGAGGAGGGACACACAAAAGGGACACACAAAAGGACACGGACATTCGGCTCCTCCAAATGGCCCCCACCTCAGCCCCCCCGCCCACACGGCTAGCAATGCTGATAATGCGCTAGTGTTGATGAATGCATTAATGTTACGGAAAATCCACGATCTATTGCTACTGCAATCAAACAAAAAATAACACTTAATCGTCCTCATCGGAACAAGTTCCTAAAAAGGCCCTCGAACGGAAATTCTCGGTCTTATAATTCACTTGGTCAGCCGAGCGTGCCACAGCAGACGACGCAACTCGTATCGGCATTAGCGCATCACGCACGGAAACTCCCCGCATAGGCTCGAATTACAATGGTCCACCTCGATCACTGTAATTCGTATTACTAGCCTCTGATACGCAGATTAACCGTAATTACAATTTTTTGCCCGAAAAAAATCTTCTCAATCCATTCATTCAACATAGCTGCATGCTAGCGGCGCCAAGAGAGAGAGAGAGAGAGAGAGAGACGGACTGGGAGAGCATTTATATGACGGACGGGGTGCGACGCAATAGGATGTGACGTAATGGGATGTGATATCATGTAAGGAAGGCAGGATGACGTATCAGGAAGTCCAAACGAAAACGAAATGATGCAAAAAGATGTTTAAAGATGTTCGTATAGCGAATTACCCCAACAGCATTCTGAATGCCTAGTATCAGAAAAATGTGTCTGAAAAATTCCGCCTGAACAAATATGTGCAAAATAGAAATTGTCATGAATCAAAATGCAGTTCGGATGCTACAACTGTTATTCAGCAGCGTCTGCGTCGAGAAAATCACAGGATGGGTGGATGCAAATGCCGTGTGCATCTCACAGTTCACGAATTCGTCCTGGAAATTGAATAATTTCTCAAACACCATCCTAGCTCTCTTTGCAAATTGTTCTGGTTCACATCATCTGCATAAAAAGCATAATGAAAAAAATAGTCATCATATTTTGCAAATCAACCTTATCCAATTTGTTATCGTCATCAAATTCAATATGTATATCTTATGTGAATCAAATCATCTTTTCATTGACTTCAGGGGGAAGACAATTGTCAAGTCAAAACAAGTGCAATGATCATGTCACGATCATTATTTTAATAAATCTATAAACTTTTCTTTTATGAAAAGTTCCACGATATCAACTGGTGTACCTCTTTTAAGTAATTAATCACCAGCAAATCTAGTCACATTTACCTTGCCAAATTCCCCATCGTGGGACTACTAAAGGCTTTCCTGATTCTGAATTGCCAATTCCATCCAA
Organism: Hippocampus bargibanti; assembly: GCF_051943395.1. Classification (NCBI taxonomy): domain Eukaryota; kingdom Metazoa; phylum Chordata; class Actinopteri; order Syngnathiformes; family Syngnathidae; genus Hippocampus; species Hippocampus bargibanti. Next base: position 21,397,913 of record NC_142745.1, read on the forward strand.
TTCGAGATAAATGTTCTTGTCATTTAGCCTAATTTCCCTGACTATTTTATTTACTTTTTCCAATTGAACTGTCATTTACGAGAGGTCAACACAACGGAATGTGGTGGTGGGCCCCAGAATTGCCTCTGGGTGTTAAACCCCTCTTTGAAGTTTTGTGCTGACAAAAACCTTGATAAGAGGCATCGTAAATAACTGGCTTCTTTCAAATGGCTTAATCAAGCCATATACAAAATAAAGTTTAGCTCAATTTAAATGTCAATAATCCTATAATTGTATAAATTCACTCTTTGACTCTGTCATTTTATACAATTAAAAACATCCCTATCTGATGATTCAGCAATCATCATCACAATTACATATAATTCCATTTTGCAGTCGCCCGAAGTCAGATCACAAAATTACTTGTCCCGATCGCAGACAAAAATATTGGAATCCTGACTTCAAGGTGTTCAATTCTCTTCGTGAACACTTTATCCAATCTAACAAAAATACTTTACTTTTGCCTTCAAATTCACTCAAGTTAAGCCTGTTTATTCATTTGTTTGTTGGCTTATTTATTTGTTCACTCAGTCTAATTTGCCTGCCTATTTAATTGTTGTTTCAAGTGGACGGTATTCATCAAAGAGCTATGGGAAAAACAGTGTTATGTCATTCATGTGTACGGCGAGCTGGCATAGTTGGGCAGGTTTTCCGATGTGACGGGATAGTCATCTGGGTGCCCCCCCGTCGAGTCCTCTTGCAATGACAAGGCAGTCTCTCGTCCTGTGAAAGAAGAGAGAACTGAGCGGCAGATTACATGCGGCAGGAACAATGTTTTTTTGCACAATACGTTTGTGAATGTTAACGCAACCGCCTTATACCTTTTCTTTCCTTTTATTTACCCATTCGGCGAACGAATAAATTTGCCGATCCTGGAATGCGGCTGTGCGGGAGAAGAATGAAGAATGAAGAATGCTGAGCCTCGAACTGCCAGGCAGGAGACCGATAGGAAAAGAAGAGGAGAATGCGGCTGTGAATCTTCCCCCACCCCTTTAGGGCAGAGAATGAGGAGGAGGGACACACAAAAGACACACACAAAAGGACACGGACATTCGGCTCCTCCAAATGGCCCCCACCTCAGCCCCCCCCCCCCGCCCACACGACTAGCAATGCTGATAATGCGCTAGTGTTGATGAATGCATTAATGTTACGGAAAATCCACGATCTATTGCTACTGCAATCAAACAAAAAAATAACACTTAATCATCCTAATCGGAACAAGTTCCTAAAAAGGCCCTCGAACGGAAATTCTCGGTCTTATAAGTCACTTGGTCAGCCGAGCGTGCCACAGCAGACGACGCAACTCGTATCGGCATTAGCGCATCACGCACGGAAACTCCCCGCATAGGCTCGAATTACAATGGTCCACCTCGATCACTGTAATTCGTATTACTAGCCTTTGATACGCAGATTAACCGTAATTACAATTTTTTGGCCGAAAAAAATCTTCTCAATCCATTCATTCAACATAGCTGCATGCTAGCGGCGCCACAAGCCTTTTACTGAGTGAGTTGCTAGTTCTGTAGCCACAAAGGGACACAAGTCTTCTTGTGCTGGTCCCAGGCCTGGATAAATAGAGAGGGTTGTGTCAGGAAGGGCATCCTGTCATGATCTTATTCTCCGAATCTGAAGCCAATGTTTTGATTCTCCAGCACAAGCCTTTTACTGAGTGAGTTGCTAGTTCTGTAGCCACAAAGGGACACAAGTCTTCTTGTGCTGGTCCCAGGCCTGGATAAATAGAGAGGGTTGTGTCAGGAAGGGCATCCTGTCATGATCTGGTTGGCGACCAACGGGGGACGCTGTCGGCCCCGCCTGCACCTGCACAGGTGCTGCTCGTCCCGATCAGATTGGCGACCAACGGGTAGCGACGCCAGCCCTGCCTGCAGCCTCGCAGGTGCTGGTCGTTTTAATCACTGACACTTAAAAGGACACCCGGCACGACCATCCGGTGTCGGTTCATTGTTTGCTGCATGTTTGTTGCATGCTTTGTCTGCAATCGCATGCATTGTACGCTGTGCATGTGTTTGTTTAACATTGGCGGACTTTTACACTTGATTTTCTTTTGATACTTTGTATTTTTTCCGTTCAGTTGATTTTGATGTTTTACATTTTGTTCAACAACCTCCTGCTCCGTCCTGCCTGCTTTTTGGGATCCGCACCCGCCATCACCACCTTGCAAACCGTGACACATCCGACGTAAAAGCTTGGCCAAAACAAACATGCGGATCAAACCTCTAAAGATGGAGGACACTGATTTGCTGTGGCAACCCCTTGAAGGGAAAAGCCGAAAGGAAAAGATTATTATTATTATTAAATAATTATTATTAATAATAATAATATATGCGGATCAAACCTCGAAAGCAGGGGTCGGGAACCTTTTTGACTAAGAGAGCCATAATAGTAAAATATTTAGAAATGTTCTTCAGCGAGAGCCACGCGCGCGCGCACACACATGGGCGCGCGCGCACACACACACACGGGCACGGGCGCGCACACACACACACACACGGGCGCGCGCGCGCACACACACGCAAACACGCGCGGCCACTTTTCAACAAAATATCAGAATGGATTATTTAAACTAACTTTGTGATAGTACTCACCGTTAACATGAATGTTTTTCCGTTCCTCGTGATGAGTAAAAATTCAGGCAAACGATCGGAATGAAATTCAACTTGCCGGTCCGGAGGCAGAGTTACTGCTAGCTAGCCTGCGCACGGCTCATAAGCTTCCACACTTGCTATCTGCAATCTACTTCTCGCAGAAGTATGTTGATGCTAACGTTAACACGGGGCTTGTTAAAATGTCACTCAAGTTCTACTGTTTCATCGATGGTGTTGTTTCATTGCAAATTCGAATCCGAACATTTTCTCTCCTCAAAGGCTAATGAATCCTCCGGTGAATTCAAGCTGAAGTGCACTCGTGGGGCTCATTTAAAGGGGCGTTTACCTGTTTCGACTGACGGCCAGTGTCATCCAATCAAAATTGCGCTTTCCGCCAACTGCAGCCCCAACGGGAAATCAACGGCGAAAAAAACGAGAATATGTATATAGTTTTATCGGCGAGCCATATGCAATCATCAAAAGAGCCATATATGGCTCGCGAGCCATAGGTTCCCGACCCCTGCTCTAAAGGGAGGCCACCGATTTGCGGTGGCGACCCCTTAAAGGGAAAAGTCGAAAGGAAAAGCAGAAGACATGTCATTTCTAAGCGCTTTTCAAAACTCTCAAGGGCACTTTACAGTCACAGGATAAGTTTTTCTGTGGGTGAGCAGTGGCAGTCACACGCCCCAGTGTTTATTCAGCCCGGAATAACTCAAAAAGACAGAAAGGTAGGGCGGCCTGGTAGTCGAGTGGTTAGCGCACCGGCTTCACAGTGCAGAGGTCGCCGGTTCGTGTCCCGGTCCGGCCTCCCTGTGTGGAATTTGCATGTTCTCCCCGGGCCTGCGTGGGTTGTCCTCTCACACTCCAAAAACATGCATGGCAGGCAGATTGACCAATCCAATTCAGAGTGTCTTTGTGCCCGAACACAGCTGAGATAGGCTCCAGTGACCCTAATGAGGAATAAGCGCTACGGAAAATGGATGGATAGAAACCTAGCTAGCTAATAGAATGCTACTCCTCTCCTTTTTGTATCTTCCAAATTTTTGGATTCATTCCCTATTCTAAGGAAGAAAGAGTCGAGCTTACCCGGACGTGAACCTGAAACACAACCACGCGATTCTGTAGCCCAAAAACAGCAGCGTTCGGATTTGAGTGAAAGTGGAAACCAATCAAAGTCTTTTATTCCAGACAGTGGTCTTCTTTTGGGTGGTGGGGGTGTGGTGAACAAAACTTGGAGACACAGTTTCGGTGAGGCTCCCATGAAGGCTGAAGGCTGTAACGGTCAGCCAGCGAAGAGTTTTGCTTCCCCTGGCCCCACCCCCAAATGGAACATTGTCTGGGGAAAAAAAGAAACTTTGAAGCTAAGAACTTTGAGCCCCTCAATGCGCTGGGTAGTCTTGCGACTTATCGATTTTGTGCGTCCCTCGCAGGCAGTTTAATTGATTTCCACTTCACGTTCATGCTGACGTGTCTGGCTGCTCACCCGCCATTATTTTTTAGATTCTTTTTAGCTTTTTTTACAGTTTACTGTAATCAGTGGAAGAACTCCACAATCATCAGGAGAAGTCTACAACTCGATCCCAGTGCGTTTTAGCCTTCAAATCGTCTCATGATTGCAATCGTTTGTCCGGCTCACAGACAAAGTCGCTCGTCGTCCTTCCTGGAGGTATATCCACCGTGGATCTCGTCCCACCTCAATGGCTCCAAGGACATCATCTCCTTGCGGTCATCCTTCCGCCGACCACACTGAAGAAACAACCACACTGTGGACCACCGTGTGTTAGCCGGCCTGGCTAACACACTGGTTTGAACCACACGTGACCAGAGAAACATCCAAAGAAGGAAAAGCCTGGCACGCCACATTCCGAGTGTTTTCTAAGAGAAATTGAAACACTTTTTTGCCGTTCCCTCCTCTTGTTGAGGCGAACGGGCCATGAGTAAACAAATTCTACTTCTGATGTGTCACAGGAGGAAATGACCAGCGCTTTGGCAACCATAATAATAATAATACATTTTATTTTAAGCGCCTTTCAAAGCTCTCAAGGACACTTTACAGTCACAGACAAGCATAGGTACTATAATAAATAAAATACAATCACAAAATAGAATAAAAAAAATAAAATACAATTATAAATTGAAACAAGAGAAAGAGCTACACAGAAAATGCTATTTTAAATAGGTGGGGTTTGAAGGTGGGAAGAGAATCCATGTTATGAATGTTGGGAGGAAGTGAGTTCCAGAGTTCGGGGGCAGAGCAGCTGAAAGCTCTGTCCTCCATCGTGCTGAGACGGCCATGGGGGCATACAGAGGTGGAGGGAGGAAGAGGATCTGAGCAAACGAGAGGGAATAGAAATTTGAAGAAGGTCAGATAGGTATGGGGGCGGGGGGGCAAAGTTATGGATAGCCTTAAATGTCTAAAGAATAATTTTAAAATTGATTCTATATTTGACCAGGAGCCAGTGGAGCTCTTGGAGGACGGGGGTGATGTGGTGAAAGGATGAGGTTCTGGTGATAATCCGGGCTGAACAATTCTGGACGAGTTGATGTTTGTGGAGAAGTTTCTGAGGGACATTAAGGAGAAGTGAATTGCAATAGTCAATCCGGGAGGTGACAAGACTATGAATGAGCATAGCAGTGGTGTGAGGGGTGAGAGACGGGCGAAGACGATTGATATTGCCTAGGTGGAAGTATGCAGATCTACTATTTTCCCCATCGCTCGTCCATTTTTCCCCCATCGCTCGGGTGAGCCGTAGGACATGCCAGCTAAGTTTGGGCAAGCGGCAGGCCAATGTTCAATATTCAAAAGCAAAGAGTCCATTTTGCGGGCAAACACATTGACTTGATAGTGAGGAACAATTAGTGGGCAAATGTCATGAGGAGTGCACCAACAATTTGAAGATGTGATCTTGTCACAGTTTGGTTGAGGAGTCATGTGAATTCGCTGCAGGCAAAAAATTGCCTGCAGAAGCAGCAGCGCATGATGGATTCGGTGTGACCTTTAACAAACCAAATGTGCAACTCTAGTGCTTGTGCAGTGTTTGCCTTCAGATGCCTTTGTCACTGAGTTCAGAAAAAAAGTCTGATTTGTGTGCCCCTTTCTTGAACCTGGGCTATTTTTCACCAACACAATAATGTGGCACACCGATCTCGATTGTGAGCTCAGGGGCTGTGTGTGTGTGTGTGTATGTGTGTGTAAGGGTTTGTGGGTGCGTTTGTGTATGCGTGTGTGTGTGTGTTACCTGGCCATGTGACGCCAGCGCGCTTTGCAAAACTGTGGTTTGCTTTGCCACATGGTTGAGTTGTGACATTTTGTTGAGAAAGGCTTTATGCGTGTATGTGTGTGTCTGTGTGTGTGTGTGTGTGTGTGTGTGGGCAAGCGGATGTGTCTTGCAAGTGGGTATTATAGGGCTTTGGGTCAGGAGCAGGCCAGGTCCCATACCAAGACAGGATTGAGAACGTGCAGCTTGCCTATGAATAATAATAATAATAATAATAATACAATTCATTTTTAAGCGCCTTTCAAAACTCTCAAGGACACTCCACAGTCACAGGATATTTTCTCTGCTTAGTGAGCAACGGCAGCCACACGCGCCAGCGCTCCTCTCAACCCGGCAGTAACTAAGACAAATAGATAGAAAACTAGTTCTCAAGCCAATAGATAGCTAATAGCTACGTCTGTGTAAGCTCTCAGTCGTACAGGAGTGGTCCATCGATGAAAAGGTTTCTTCGGCCGTCATCTGTACTTCTTTGAAGGTGTCGGACGTTTCGCTTCTTATCCAAGAAACTTCATCAGCAAACTGAAGTCTTACTGGTAGTTTAGGCCCTATATATATATATCCCTACTGTCCAGACATGGCGGTGCCGGACTCTGCTATGATAGGTCCCTGCTCTCAGGTTGGGGGGAGCAGAGGACTACTCCCTGCAGCTCCACTGATTGTTCCTATTGTCCTAACTGACGACTGGCCTGATTGCCCCACTTCTACCGGTATCATCTCATCACTATTACTAATCCTATGTTGCCTAAGCAGGCTATTGTAGGAACGATCCAAATTGAACCTCACCCCACCAAACCGGTTTAATGAAGGATTTAGTTGTTTTATGAAAATCACTTCTTTTACTCCCCTTTCAAACCATGTATGTTCTTTCGCTAAGATTTTAACCTCATTGTCGTCAAATGAGTGGTTCCTAGCTTTGAGGTACATATGTACTGCCGATTGAGGCCCACTAGTATTATCCCTGCGATGTTGATAAAGTCTTTTTTTGAGAATTTGTTTAGTCTCTCCAATGTACTGCTCTTTACAATTTTCATTCTTACAATGTATGGAATAAACTACATTACTTTGTTTTTCATTTGGCAGCCTATCTTTTGGATGAACTAATTTTTGCCTTGAAGTGTTTATCGGTTTGAAATAAGTAGGAATTTTGTGTTGCCAAAGGACTGTTTGTAGTTTTTCAGAAACTCCTGCAATGTAAGATACTGCCGCTCCTCTCCTTTTTGTATCTTCAGATTTTTTGGTTTAATTCCCTATTCTTCCTTTCTGACATTTGTTAAATGACCACTGAGGGTACCCACAGTTTGTGAGTGCTCTCCTGATATGTTTTGACTCCTTTTCTCGACCTTCAACACTTGTTGGTATTAGTTTAGCCCCAGCATTTGACTAAAAGTCAAGTCAAAGTCAAAGTCAGCTTTATTGTCAAATATGCTAATATGCATGACACACAGCACAGATGAAATTAATGTCCTCTCGGACCTAGCGTGCAAGGCATGCAAGGAACTTATAACGTGGCTAAAAAGACATACAATTGACAACAGACAATATACATGGAATTTCTGAATGTAAAGTGAGGTAGTGTCATCTGGAAAGTGAGGTCGTGAAGTATGTAAAGTGAGGTAGTGACATATGTAACGTGAGGAAGTGACGTATATAAAGTGACGTAATGTAGTAATGTAAAAACAAACAAGAAAGGGTTGAAGTGAGGTCTTGCAGAAAAAAATGAGAAAGAACAAAAAAAATAGAGTTCAGGATGATAGTACAGCATGTAGCGTGTACTCAGAGTTCGGTGAGTGTGGCAGTGGGAAGGGGCAGGGTGGGCAGGGCTGGGAGGGAGTTTTGAAAGGCACTTAGAAATTAAATGTATTATTATTATTATTGAGTCTCCGGACTGCCTGGTGGCAGAAACTGTCCTTGAGCCTGCTGGTCTTGGCTCGGAGACTCCGCAGTCTCCTATCCGATGGCAGCAGGCTGAAGAGGCTGTGGGAGGGATGGGTGGGATCGCCAGCAAAAATGATAAAAATATCACCATGCGTGTTTTGGGTATTTAAGATGCTTTAAAACGTTTTTCTGATGTCAGTTAGGAAACAAAAAATGGTGTTGGTTGTCCTTTAACTGCCTTTATTGTGACGTGTGCACAAAAAGCAAGAATGTCCGGAGAACATCCAGGGGGTGCGAGGGTGGGGCACACCTTGTTTTGAACCGTGATAAGGACCAGTTAAACTGGTCCAACTAGTATGTTCTGACATGAGACCAAAGTCATGTGTCAGCGAGCTTCGGTTGACCAAAGTCATGTGTCAGCGGCTTCGGTTGACCTCTCGTGTTTTCGGAATGTGGGAGGGATCCGAAAAAGATCACGAATCAGATTCAATGACTTCTCTCTGCTATAGTCCACTCAATGTGGACCCTAAAATCTGAGCATTTGTGTGCCTGACGTGCTCTTCGTGAGGAAGAGCTCAAGTAACACGTGTTCCACGTTACGAGTACTACAAGTGCTAAATCGTCTCGCACCACTGATGTGGTTGGTGCTCAAAGTATGCTCTTTCCGTGTATGTCTTAATAATAATAATACATTTAATTTCTAAGTGCCTTTCAAAACTCTCAAGGACACTTTATAGTCACATGATTTTCTTGTACGGGTGAGCAGCGGCAGCCATTCACGCCAGCATTCACTCTACCCGGAAGTAACACAGCAGCAAAGTTATGAAAGGAAGAGGGAAGGAAGGAAAGGAAACAAAAAAAACTAAAAATGCATTGCTTCTTGTAGTGTGTGTTGCTTTGTTGAGCGGGTTTGGTAAATGATACAACTTCTGGCATAGGGTTGAGGTGAATGCTCCTTTGTTCTATAGACAGGCATCAATAGTCGAACAAGCAAATACGATTTGCTCATATCATTATATAGTGTACAAAGATGAAGTTTCTTCAGCCGTCATCTGTACTTCTTTGAAGGTATCGGACTTTTCGCTTCTTATCCAAGAGGCTTCGTCAGCGAACTAAAAATGTTTGTTTTTTTTAGTTCGCTGACGAAGCCTCTTGGATAAGAAGCGAAACGTCTGGCACCTTCAAAGAAGTACAGATGACGGCTGAAGAAACCTTCTCATCGATGGACCACTCCTGTACGACTGAGAGCTTACACAGACATAGTGTACAAAGTTAGTTACCTTTCACTTGGATTGTCATTGTAACTGTCAGTCCAGTGGGGGCACCTCCTTGTACTTTGTGTGCGCGCACGTGCTTGCGCGCGCGTGTCTGTGTGTGTGGGTGCGAGCCTGGTTGCGCGAGTTGTGGGAGTATGCAAAGGGGGGCAGATACCGCCACCTGCTTCCGTCCCCTTGTACGAGAAGCCTTGCTTGGGACTTCGCCCACTCATCTGTTGGCAGGACAAAACAAGCATCAGTGCGGCGCTTGGCTCTTCGCTGCACCCGTCGGCAGAGGGTCGACGATGAGAGGCTGCTCCGGTCGATCCAAGCCAGCACACAACCAGGGCAGAGCGGGTAAGGGAATTCCGTTTGTCGACCTTGTCGAGAGCTGTCGTGACGCCGCAGGACTTGACTTTGCGGGGCAAAGATAGACGTCGCCGCGTCTGCGCGCGGACGCCGTCGGTGAGACCTTTCCCCTACATTTAGAACAACAACAACAAACCCCCGTCGGTTCTGTAACGTCGTGTCGCGTTGCCTTGCGTTGCGCCCTTCTTTGCGAAACGCCTTCGAGTTGAACGCGTCCATTTGCCAACGATTCAATAAAAGAAAAAACACCCATCCATCCATTTTCTAATACGTTTATCCCCAGGGGCGATCAGGAGGCAATCACTGATGAAATGACATTAAAACGGAACACAATGTCTTTGAATATTCGAGAGATGGGTGAAATTCTCAGATCAAGTTAAAACGTACCGAGAGGCGGAATGTCAAGAAAGACCTCACCGAAGTCTTTGGTCAAGTGGCGGAAATGTGGCTGCGCGCGCATTGGGTTCGTTACGACCAATCGTGTCGGCGCGTGACGTCACATAGCTCATTCTCACGAGAGGCAGCCGAGACGGAGGCAGGCTGCCACTTTCTCGAGCTCCGACCATGAAGCCCCGGTCACCTTCGGAGGAGCATCGCGGGAAAAGACCCCGCGTCCCCCCCACGGCGGCGTTCACGTGGCCGCAGGACGCGATGGAAGACCCTCCACTTTCGAATCTGAATCCGAGGGAACTCACCCAAAACCCCCTCAGAAAGATTTGGATGCCGTATAAAAACGGCCTGCCGGAGAGGCACATTTCGCAAAGGAAAGGTACGTACGGCATCGGCGTGGCCTCAAACAAGCTGTTGTCGTTTTGTTTGTCACCCCCCCCCCCCCAATTCTTCAGGATGCCATTCTGTTTTTGAGTTCCGTTCCTCTCCTTTAACAACGCCGAACCATTCGAGCCCGCTGTCGTCATGTCTTGTGCTGCTAGCTTAAACCGTTAGCTGCTAACGCGGTCCTCCTGGTCGGCCGTCGCGCATACCTGTCAACCCTGGCTCACCGCTGCCCTTACAAATGATTACAATTCCTGTATAAAAGTTGTGGTACGCCGTACATTATTTGAAATGATAAAAAAGCGGAAATGCAGACACCTTACCGCACATGTGCACATTATGCTTTTATCAATCCAACCGTACGGAGCGACAATTTAAAAAACACACAATTGAGGATTACTTTTGTTTGCCGTGACAACAAGAGCGATCAGCGGCAGTATTGTCGTTGGCTCCTAGCAGTTGAGACGAACTGGATTTGAGCCAAAATGGTCTTTGTAAGATCGGTTCACAATTATTTTTTTTCCTGTATAAAAGTTGGAGTACGCTGTAAATTATTTGAAATTATTAAAAAAACGTATACAATACGGGGTAAAAGTATAAATTGACAGGTATGTCTGACGTCACACAGCGAAGGGCCCGAGCAGAAATCAGTCGTCACGACTCGGAAGGATTATGGCGAAGCGCGGCAGCTGCAGGCGTGTAGTCGTTCCATAGTGCGGTAGCCTCGCTCGACGCAGTGCCAAGCAAGCCACACCGGACTTGGTATTCGTACACGGATGCCGAGCCACTTAAACCATTTCGTCGGATGGCGGATGCTTGAGTGTCGTTCTCCAGAGGAAGACCTGAATTAGAAAAATGGCAAAGCAAAAGCTCCATTTCTAAGCATTGTCTCTTCTTCTTTTCCTTTCGGCTTTTCCCTTCAGGGGGTCGCCACAGCGAATCTGTGTCCTCCGTCTTCAGAGGTTTGATTCGCATGTTTGTTTTGGCCGAGCTTTTTCGTCGGATGTTCTTCCTGACACAACCCTATGTATTTACCCGGGCTTGGGTCCGGCACAAGCAGACACTGGCTTGTATCCCCCTGTGGCTACAGAACAACTCCATGAATTTAATAAAGATGAAGATGCTCAGAAAAAGTTTCAGCTCCTAAAAAATGGAAACAAACTCGGTTAATCATCATCATAGATAACAAACATGTATGGCCCATGAGCCAACCGTTGAAGGTGCAACGAGCGGGGGCTTTGCCAAATTGTATTAAAGACGGCGCCGCGAGAGTGGCTGCCTTTCCAGCAGCTCCTGTGTTTTGCTTTTCTACTTTCATTTCTTTCATAACTTTGCTGCTGTGAAGTATAAATTTCTCCACTGCGAGACTAATAAAGGCAAATCCAATCCAATCCAAAGCGCATGCACAAAACTGAGAACAATACGTTGCCTATGCACGTTGAAATGAGCAGCGAGCGAGTTAGTCGGTAGAAGCCTTTGGTTGATTGCCAACCCAACGTCGTGCATGCATAAGCAGTGTTTGAAATAACGTCTGCCCGGAGGCCTGCGGTGTACAACTTTTAAAACGTCTCGGCCCGGGTGGCCAACAACTTCAAGGAAAAAAAAAAAACATTTGTCGAAAATCAAACGTTTGTTTTATTCTATAAAGCAAAAGCTACAAGCAAATTGCTACAAGCCACGTGGACTCCTCTTTCTAAGTGCCTTTCAAAACTCTCAAGTACACTTTACAGTCACGGTATAGCCAGAAGCACGAAACAGGCTTCTGATTGGCTGCCGTGCTGAGTATGCAAATTGCCAAACTAACGTTCGTTTGGCAATTTGCTTCTGATTGGCTGCCGTGCCGAGTATGCAAATTGCCAAACCGCTGTGACTGTAAAGTGTCTTTGAAAGTTTTGAAAGGCGCTTAGAAAGAGGAGCCACGTGGCTTTTAGCAGACAACGCAACGCAAACATTGCGCACCATGCCGACAAACGACAACTGGGGCAAAATCTTCAGCAAGGAATATTTACCAGAAATTAAGCAAGGGAGCATTTTTGGTAGGTACTTCCTTAATAAAAAAAATCCTTTATACTTCAACAATGTTTTGTTTTTGTGATTACTGGTTTCAAGTTGTGAAAAATGGGGCAGGCAACTTTTCAGAGTTGTCTTCCTTGGTGTCCGCTACCTTTTTTTCATGAGTTTCAGACACTGGCATAAGTCTGCAGCCATGTCATCGTGACTCCCTAATCGGAGGCACTGAGATTTTGCTCCAGTGTTTGACATCTGAAATAAAGAGTGATAGCGAGTCTAGCACATAGATGCCATTTGGCCACCGTGCCCTCACCCAGTCATCTGTGCAAACACCGTCGGTCCCGGTGGGGTGCTGAATGCTGCGCGCGGGTCGGATTGTGAGAAGCCGGCGGGTGGCGCGCAAGGCCCCGTTGCCGATGTACCACCTGCAGCGATCCCCAATGAAGGACCCGTCCGGCGTGACAACACCAACCTTGCTTCCCGTCTTCCGTTGCAGTTTGTATGACCAACTGCCCTACCCTGATCGTAACGGTGGGCCTTCCTGCCAGGGGCAAGACCTACATCTCTAAGAAGCTGACTCGCTACCTCAACTGGATCGGGGTCCCCACCAGAGGTAAAATGGCTGCTCAAGGAAAACGGACGCGGCGCCGCGGAGAAATGGGTAGTTCCCCTCAAGGTGATTCTGATCCTTGTGTCTTCTCCAGAGTTCAATGTCGGACAGTACAGGAGAGAGTGTGTGAAAATCTACAAGTCCTTTGAGTTCTTCCGTCCTGACAACGAGGAAGGATTAGAGATAAGGAGGTGAGAGAGAGCATCCGCTCTGCGTTGGCCATCGCTTTGACGTCTGTCGTGGGGGCTTTCGTGTGACCTTTGCAGACAATGCGCTTCGGCTGCTCTAAACGATGTAAGGCAGTACCTCGCCGAAGAAGGAGGCCAAGTCGCGGTCTGTCCCGTGGCGCTCGGGTGTCGGGTTTGATATTCAGGTGGCACCTTCATGGTTGTTCCTCTCTTTGTGGGGGATGCAGGTTTTTGATGCCACCAATACTACCAGAGCGAGGAGGAAAACCATCATTGAGTTTGCCAAGCAGAATGCCCTCAAAGTAAGAACTAAAGCCGCCCACTCGAGACCACCGTCAGTGATAACTCGGTTTATGAACCCCTTGGCTTACGAACCTTTCGGTTTACGAACGTTAAATTTCTGAAAATTTTACCTTACCTTACCATACAAACTTTTTTCGTACACGGAGCTACCTCAATGAGTGATGTGTCGTTCGCGAACGAGCCCGTTCTTCGAACAACAAAATGGCAGCCGACTGTTTTTGTCCTCTATTCCCCACCCCCAGTCTTAGGTTAAAGCCACTTGATTGGTCAAGAAGGCAGCAGTGAGGGGAGGTGGTTTAAACATTAAAGAGAAAGGCAGACGACAGTGAGAGAGTTTCAACTTTGAAAGTGTAAAGGCAGAGTGTAGACTGCAAGGTTAAAATATCCCATCAATCAGGCTCCACAAACAACCCGCATAAGCCATCTGTACACTTGATGCAAAAAGCTATGAACCCAGCTAAACAGACCACAATTGATGAGGAACGAGATAAAGTTATCACAGAGAAAGTACCTACAAGGGATCATTTTTCAAGATGGCGAGAGAAGATGGTTACGTTCCTCATCAAGTGTTTCATTCTGATGAAACCAGCCACTCCATTCAATCAAGGATCATTCTCATTTTAATGGTTCCCTATGGGAAATTATTTTTTGGGATACACACTTTTTGCCTGAGACACTGTCTGGGAACCAATTAAGTTCGTAAGCCAAGGTATCACTGTATTTGCCAATTGAGTCGAAAGTGGCGCTCCTCGGAAGTTATTGCGTTGACTTGTGGTCGTGCTTCCTCCCTCAGGTGTTTTTTGTGGAATCGGTGTGTGAGGACCCAGATGTGATCCAGGAGAATATTGTGGTGAGCAGGTGGATTTGCAATTCAGAGGACATTTAATAGCAGGCATCCGTTGCGCTCATCGTTTGTTGTGCTTCTGCTTAGCAAGTGAAGCTGGGCAGCCCCGACTACACAAATTGCAACACAGAGGAGGCGGTAGAAGACTTTATGAAGAGGATCAAGTGTTATGAAAACTCGTACCAAACCCTGGATGATGTCCTGGACAGGTGAGAGTAACGAGACTGTAATGGTCGTGACAATATCGAACAAGTAGGATGTTTATTTGCCGGAGCAACTGTTTCTTAACAAACGCATACGACAATCTTCTCCAGCCTGACATTATCTCACTCGCACGGCAATCGGTGGGGGGGATGCGTCGGCGCTTGAGCGGGTGAGATCGTCGCGACGCAAACGCCGCATTAAGCTCATGTAGTCACCACCGCCTCTTTGATACAGTTCGTTCTTCTGTGTGGCGAGGTGGCGGGTTGGGCGAGTCGGCGTTGCAGACGGCCCCTGGGTTGGGCCGCACGTCGGCGCGGGGTACGGCCGGGGAGAGGGCAACCGGTAATACTTTTTTCTTTCGGCGTCCGTCTCAGTCCGAGCATGTGTGTTGGGTGACCTCTTTTGGCTTCTCGTTATCAGGGAGAGTGATTTTTGGACACCTCGCATGCATGGGAAGCCGTGCGTATTTGGGTCAGCAGAAAGCGTGTGCGCCGCCGACACAGTAATAAAGATCGATAATGCGAATTATAAAATGATTAAAATGACACTAAGTTATCTTCTTCTTTTCCTTTCGGCTTTTCCCTTCAAGGGGTCGCCACAGCCAATCAGTGTCCTCCATCTTGAGAGGTTTGATCCGCATGTTTGTTTTGGCCAAGCTTTTACGTCGGATGCCCTTCCTGACACAACCCTCTGTATTTATCCGGGCGTGGGACCGGCACAATAAGACATATGTCCCTTTGTGGCTACAGAACAAGCAAGAATTATAAATGAACTGTCAACATTTTCGTAGATAATAGTATTCAATAGAAAACATTGCTTAAAGGACAACCGACATCACTTTTTTTGTTTCCTAACTGACATCAGAAAAACGTTTTATAGCATCTAAAATACCCAAAACACGCAGTCTGATATTTTTAGTCAAATGCAAAACACCAATAAAAATGACTTAGTGTCTAAAATCTGCAAAAAAATTGAGCTGCGAATTGGGCATTTTCAGAAAGTCCCGCCACCAGTTCGTAACATCATGCCAAGACGTCTTGCATTGCTCGAGAATCAAAACAATGGCTTCAGATTCGGAGAATATGCTTTCTTGTTACACACCCAGTTATGAATATGATTCAAATAGTTCTGAAGAGGAAAGCATACATGTTTGCAATCCATTAAAGAATTTATTCCGTGCCATTTTGAGGCAACATTGGGGGGAAATGGATCACCAAAAAAGAGGCAGAAAATGGCGACCAAGCTCCGTGTCAGGAATTAATCAGCCCGTTTCCACAGGCTGAATAATTCCTTACATGGAGCTTTGTCGTCCTCTTCTGCCTCTTTTTTGGTGGTACACGAAGTTTTCAGCCCAGCCAAGTACAGCCAAATGCATTGACGTGATGGAAGGACTGCTACAATGTGTCCTTTTTTTGGTCACGGGCGTTCTTACAGTGACATAACGTTCGGACTCGTCACCAACTCAAAAACAAGACTTCCGGAATATTCAGCGCGAGTCTTAAAACGTAAAATATAGCTGTTTGCGGTGGAATCTCTCTGGGTAAAATACACTCAGTAGAAGTCATTTGAAGCCATTTTACAAATTATGGACACAACTTGTCCTTTAAAAAGAACAGATTGACATCGTATACTATCCTGTCGTATACACCTCGCGTCAGCCATTTTGAATGCATTTTGATTTACGACCGTTTTGTCGGAACGGAACCCGGTCGTAACTCGGATGTTACCTGTACATATATATACATATATACATGTATATACTATACAGTATATATACACTATACAGGTAACATCCGAGTTACGACCAGGTTTCGTTCCGACAAAACGGTGTTAAGTCAAATGGTCGTAAATAAAAACGCATTCAAAATGGCTGACGCGAGGATCACGTGATCATAACAAATAACGACACACTGGCATCTCCTATACGACAGGATAGTATACGATGTCAATCTGTTGTTTTTAAGCAACGTTTTCTATTGGATACTATTATATACCAAAATGTTGACAGTTCATTTATAGATCTTATAACTTTTAGTGTCATTTTAATCATTTTATATTTCGTATTATTGATATTTATTACTGTACTGTGTCGGCGCACACGCTTTCTGCTGACCCAAATCCGCACGGCTTCCCGCGCATGCGAGCTTTCCAAAAATCGCTCTCCCTGCTAACGGAGAAGCCAGAAGAGGTCACCTGTCTCAAAGAGGCGGCGGCGTCGACCGTGAACCCGACGCGGCGTTTGCGTCTCTTTCGGATTGACAGCTGGAGGCGGGGCCACGCCTCCCCGCTTCCACAACTTCCTTCTTCAGGATAGCGGGTACGAAAACGGGACGCTGTCAACTTGTATTTGTACTTTCTATTACCTGGACTTTCTATATCTTTGTCTGAGCCCCCCTCATCCCCCCAGTTTTGAAAGGCGCTTATAAGTGAAATATATTATTATTGTTCCGTTTCTGCACCACCGTGTGCAAGTTGCTTCTTGCCATTGTCGGGTTTCCCATTGCCCCCCCCCACTCGTCGTTGTTGGTAATCTTTATTTTTGATTATTCCCCTGTTCCTGTTTTGGGACCAGTGCTTTGTGTTGTAGCTTAATAAATCGTCCTACACGGACCTCTGTCTCTGTCGCGTTGCTGGCTGTAGCGGTGACAGCCGTAGAATTTAAAAAAAAAAAAAAAAAAAGGTCTGGCGGTCGTGGTCGTAAGTACGGGTGGACGTAACTCGCGCCGGTCGTAAAT
>NC_142745.1:21680000-21769509 GCF_051943395.1 Hippocampus bargibanti
TATGTCAGCTGGGAATTTGTGTCAGCGAATATATAATAGTTGTCTTGGTGCAACACACAACGATTCACCATGGCGTTATTTATGTGTTTTCCTTCTAATTTTGCCATCAACACGAAGTTTTCAGACCAAAGTACCCAAAATGCATTGTGTGTCGCTTTCTCGGTCAGGGGCGGTCCAAACGTGACGTCACATGGGGATCGTCATCAACTCGAAAACAAGACTTCATGAATATTCAGCGCAAGTCTTAAAACGTAAACTATAGCTATATGCTGTGGAATCTTTGTAAAATATGCTCAGTCGAAGTCATTTGAAGTGATATTATAAATTATGGACATAACTCGTCCGGTGGCGTCGGTTGTCCTTTAATGCTTTAGGTTTAGTATTTCCGGCCCAAACACTCACTCCAAATGCTCCTGGCCCGGCCCCTCTGTCAAATTTTAGAACCCAATGCGGCCCGCGCGTCAAAAAGTTTGCCCATCCCTGATCTAGTCTATCTAGTCTATCTAGTCTATCTGTCTCTCTCTCTCTCTCTCTCTCTCTCTCTCTCTCTCTCTCTCTCTCTCTCTCTCTCTCACTCTCTCCCTCTCTCTCTCTCTCTCTCTGTCTATCTCTCTCTATATCTCTCTCTATCTCTCTCTCTCTATCTCTCTATCCCTATCTCACTATCTCTCTCTCTCTCTCTCTCTCTCTCTCTCTATCTCTCTCTTTCTCTATCTCTAAATCTATCTCTCCCTTTACCTCTACCCTCTCTATCTCTCTACCTCTCTCTATCTCTACCTCTACCTCTACTCGCTCTCTCTCTCTTGGCAGTCCATCGAAGTCGAGGATGACGTCGCTTCCATTGCTTTGTGGGGTATTGGACAGTGGTTATTGGCGCTGGCGGCGATGCCACTGTAGGTGACTATGAAGCCCGATTCTGGAGCCACAAATCCTGCCACATTCAGGACATGTGAGGCCAGGACCGGGCTGGCGAGACGGTACTGAAGCAGCACAAAGGTGTCTTTGCTCGTGCCGCACGATCCTCCTCTGGGTGCGCTTGTCTTCAAGTTGTGTCACCCCTTCGTGGCATAAGGAGCGCCACAGTGGCCTGTTCGCTGCAGCAGACTCCAGATCGCTGGGCTTGATGTTGCAGTTCTTTAGACTCTGTTTAAGCTGGTCTTTGTATCGCAGCTTAGGACCACCAGGCTTCCTCTTCGCTGACAAGAGTTGTCCATAAAGCACCTGTCGAGGCAAGCGGCAGCTAGGCATCCGGATGACATGTCCAACCCACCGAAGTTGCCTCTTTGCCAGTATGGCCTCGATACTGGTGGAGGCAGTGCGTTGAAGGATGTCGGTGTGTGGAACACGATCCTGCCAGGTGATGCCAAGGATTCGTTGGAGGCACCTGATGTGGAATGCATCAAGGCGTCTCACATGGCGTCGATAGATGGTCCAGGCTTCTGCGCCATATAGCAGCGTGGACACACACACTGCTTGGTAGACTGCGACTTTTGTTGGAGTTCTTAAGTGGTTGTTTTCGAACACACGAGTACGCAATCTGCCAAAAGCTTTGGAGGCTTGATGGATGCGGGCCTGGACGTCATCATCAATTAGACAGGAGGGTGTTAGAATGCTGCCGAGGTAGCTGAATTGTTGGACAACCTTGAGGGGTGTGCCACTGAGGGTGAACGCTGGGGTTGGAGAACTCTCTTTTGCCATGACCTCCGTTTTGGTTACATTGATCACGAGACCGAGTGATCGGTAGACGGAGGACATGGTATCAAGGGCATTTTGCATGGCAGCTGGGCTGTGGGCCAGCAGAGCACAATCATCTGCATACTGTAGCTCGTGGATGCCGCTGATCAGGGTCTTGGTCTTGGCCTGTAGGCGTCTGATGTTAAACAGGTTACCATCCAGGCGGAATTGGATTTCCACGCCGCCACCTTCCTGGATGGACTTATGGAAGAGGAGCGTAGCTGCCATCAGGAACAGGTTGAATATAGCAGGGGCCAGTACACAGCCCTGCTTCACCCCGACTTCCACAGGGAACGGGGAAGATTGCTGGCCACCAACAAGTACAGTTGCTTGCATGCCGCTGTGGAACTGTTTTAGGATGCCGAGAAATTTGGAGGGGATGCCAAATTTCTGCAGTATGGTCCAGAGAATGTCACGGTTAACTGTGTCAAATGCCTTTGTAAGGTCAATGAAGGTGATATAGAGGTCCTTGTTTTGTTCCTTGCATTTCTCCTGAACTTGGCGCGCAGCGAAGATCATGTCCAGAGTGCTTCGATCCTTCCTGAAGCCGCATTGTGTCTCTGGGAGGATGTCTTCGGTAATGTGCGATGTAAGACGGAACAGCATTACTTTTGCAAGAATCTTGCCAGCAACAGAAAGTAGGGAGATGCCACGGCTGTTGCCGCAGACTGACTTGTCCCCCTTCCTTTTGTAAATGGTGACGATGTTGCTGTCTTTCCATTCCTGAGGAAGTGTCCCGTTTTGCCAGATGTTGCAGATGAGGTGGTAAAGCTTCCGTGTCAGGAGGTAACCGCCGCTCTTGAAGACCTCAGCTGGAAGTCCATCAGGGCCAGGGCTTTTGTTGTTTTTAAGGCTCCGGATTGCAGAGAGGACCTCTGTGAACTGAGGAGGTTCATCAAGGGAGGGAACTGATGGAAGCTCTGGGAGGGAGTCAAGGACAGATGTGTCTGAAGGGTTTACTTGGTTGAGCAGGGAGTCAAAGTGCTCTGCCCAGCGCTCAAGTATTAGCTGTTTGTCCTTCAGTAGTACAGAACCGTCTGCAGATTTAACTGGGACAATGTGTTGTCTTCGTGGGCCGTGCAGGGATTTTACAGCATCATAGAAGGCGTGTGTGTTGTTGTTGTCTGCATGCCTCTGGATTTCTTGGGCCTTGCTGAGCCACCACTTGTTCTCCATCATCCTCAGCTGTTTCTGTGTTTCACCACGGATGGCCTTGTAGTGAGAGAGGAGAAGTGGAGAATGAGGGTTGGAGAGAAGTGTGGTATGGGCTTTGCGCTTGGCTTCCAGAAGCTCCTGTATGGCAGCTGAGCTGTTATCGAACCAGTCTTGATGACGTTTCTGAGTGAAGCCGATGGTCTCAGAGGCAGCTTGATGAATTGTTGTCCTCAATTTTTTCCACCTGCTTTCAACATCAAGGTCACCGTTACTGGTGTCGTTGTCCAGGCTGGCAAGTCCCTCTGCCAGCTTGTGGCGGTAGCTGGCTGCACATTCTGGGGACTCCAGGGCCCTGGTGTTAAGACGCCTTTGGGGTTGCTGTTTCTTATGAGGAGGTCGAATTCTCAGCTTGAGCCTGGACTTGATCAGTCGATGATCAGTCCAGCATTCAGCCCCACGCATGGCCCGCGTGATGCAGACATCATTTTGGTCCCGTTGCCTTGTGATGATGTAGTCCAGTAAGTGCCAATGTTTGGACCTGGGGTGCATCCATGATGTGATGTATTTCTTTTTCAGTTGAAAGATGGTGTTAGTTACAATCAACTGATGCTCAGAGCACAGAGTGAGGAGTCGGAGGCCATTGCTGTTTATTTTCCCCGTCCCGTGCCTTCCGATTACTTGTTTCCAGAGCCTGGCATCAGTACCTACTCGGGCATTGAAGTCACCCATCAGAACAAGTTTATCAGAGGCAGGGATTTTGGATATGGTAGCATCCAGGGACTCGTAGAAGGCATCTTTGGTGTTATCGTCAGCATCCAAGGTGGGAGCATAGGCGCTGATTAAAGTTGCGAAGCGACCTTTTACCAGGGGAATACGCCAGGTCATAAGCCGTTCACTGATGCCTTGGGGGGACTCAGGGATGTTACTGAGTAAGCTGCTTTTCACAGCAAAGCCAACTCCATGGAGTCTTCGCTCATTCTCTGGGAGACCCTTCCAGAAGAAGGTGTAACCTTCACCAACTTCTGTGAGTGAACCCTCGCCTGAGAACCGAGTCTCACTGAGTGCGCCAATATCGATGTTGTACCTTCTCAGCTCATGTGCGATGAGGGCAGTTCGTCTCCGAGGTCTCTCCATCCCGTCTCGAGCATCGAGGAGGGTGCGAACATTCCAGGAAGCCAGGTTCATAGTCATGGGTTTGATTATATTTCGTTTTCGACCGCAGAGGGGGGATGCCTTGGTGGCTGCGGTGGGCCACCCAGGTGTGGTGGAACAAGCAATGTTTAGGTCACCTTTTCTAGACCCTTCCCCTATAAGGGGTGAGCAGTGCGGACCCTGAATAGGGCTGCTCAGACGCACAGGATGCTGCCGAAGGATAATGTTGCTCCATCCCATCTTCGCAACGACCATCAATCCTGTACCGCCCCTGTGTAGGAATCAAGCTAGAAGCTTCCAGTCACATCCATGACCTGCCCCCGTCACTTTATCCTATCGCCAGTGGACTTATATGGTGGAAGCTGAAACCTGCGCTACTAGTGGATTTAGTGTGAGGGACGGGGCGCGCAATTCCTTCCCCCACATACTTGGCCGCACCCACTGTATTCCAGTGGCAAGAGTGAAGACTCGAGACGACCTTCAGGTGAGTGCGGTTGCAAGGGGCTGCCGGTGGTCCGATCTGTTGGACTCCGCCTACGCCTACCCCCGGGTGCGGATTTGGGATCACTCTTTGTCTGGCCTCTACCCTCCGACCTGTTCGGCTTGGGTGACCCTGCCAGGAGTACAAGACTCCAGCCGACATAGCTCTCGGGGTCACGGAGACGCGCAAAGTGCCTCACCACGATAAGGTGGTGATCCCAGTCGAGGCACCTCTAAATCTCTATCTCTCTCTCTATCTCTATTTATCTCTATCTCTATTTCTATCTCTCTCTCTATCTCTACCTCTCTCTCTTTATCTCTCTCTCTATCTCTCTTTCTCTATCTCTCTCTTTCTCTATCTCTAAATCTATCTCCCTATCTCTCTCTATCTATATCTCTACCTCTACCCTCTATATCTCTCTACCTCTCTCTATCTCTACCTCTACCTCTAAATCTCTATCTCTCTCTATCTCTCTATCTTTAAACATCATTCATTCATTCATTTCATTTAAACAGCTTCTTCCCCCAAGCCATTAACTCTTTGAACTCTTTGAACTCTTTCAAATGTAGCCAAAATGGAACTGTATAGTGCCACTTAGCAGTTTTTTTGACGATGATACTAGTGCAGCGTGTTCTACCGGAAACAAATTCCTTGTGTGTTGTACATACTTGGCAATAAAGATAATTCTGATTCTGATTCTGATTCTGATCTCTCTCTCTGTCTCTATTTATCTCTATCTCTATTTCTCTCTTTCTCTCTCTATCTCTAACTCTCTCTATCTCTACCTACCTCTCTACCTACCTCTCGATCTATCTATCTCTCTACCTCTATCTCTACCTCTACCCTCTCTATCTCTATCTCTAGATCTCTATCTCTCGATCTCTCTCTCTCTATCTCTCTGTAGCTCTCTCTCTATGTCTCTCTCTATCTGTCTTTCTCTCTCTATCTATCTTTACATCTCTCTCTATATCTCTCTCACTACTGACGATGGCACACGACAGACGATGTGTGTCATCTATGATGTCCCAAAGTCACAACCTCCCATCCCTGAGGCACAGCTCCCACACCACTCTCAACATCAAGGCTAATCTCATGTGAGGACCATCCATTGGCACAAATGGACAGAATAACATCACGTCCAGTGTTTCATGATTCTCGTCAATGGATGCTACAGCTGCGTGTTTGCTTTCAACATTTAGCTTGTAGTCGACGTGCACATTCCACCATGATGACCCTGATCCACTGGTGGAAAGACGCTTTGATCCTCTCCTCTTTCATCCAGAACTGCTTCATGTCATCTCAAAGAGGGTACAGCAAGTCCTGAAGAATGAATGTCTCTCTGTGTCTTTGTTTTGTCATATTGTCTCTATGTAACGGAGTTGTGCACTTAGATTATTAAATTATGAAGGAAGTGTCGCAACGGCGCACAGTGTGGCACTATGTCCCGCCCATAGTTTCCAGAACAATCTCGAGGAGATTCAGGGTGAGTCGCAATTTTCTGTTGGTCTTGATTAACGCGCATTTTCATGACAATATCTTATTTTGTTTCCCCTTTTGTACTGTCTAGTGTTATCTAATTAGTTCCCTTATTCATTTCGAGTCCAGATTACTTTTTGTGTCATTATTTACTTCACGTTTTGTCGAGTGGAACTTTGGAGCACATGTGCTTTTCTATCGCAGTTAATCACAAGACGAAACCCATGCGACATCACCCATCCCTTCTGCCATACTGTGTTGCAGGTAATAATTGTTTCATTTCGTTTTTATTGAACAATATTTAGTTTCTTGTGTCATGTTTCATTTGCCCGTGAGTGTCCGTGGCGGGTTGAACTGCGCGCCAGCCATTACAAGCGCACCGCGTGTTCTGCCGAGTCTCCGCCCATGATGCGTTCAGGGACATCTTGTAAATAACAGTGAACTTATGTTGTATTCTCTTTTTCTGTAAATAACCACTATACGATCACACGTTGTTAATTCTGTTTTGTTATCTACAATGTTTTGCATTTG
Organism: Hippocampus bargibanti; assembly: GCF_051943395.1. Classification (NCBI taxonomy): domain Eukaryota; kingdom Metazoa; phylum Chordata; class Actinopteri; order Syngnathiformes; family Syngnathidae; genus Hippocampus; species Hippocampus bargibanti. The sequence continues at coordinate 21,686,530 of NC_142745.1, forward strand.
AAAACAATCTCGAGGAGATTCAGGCTAATCACAAGACGAAACCCATGCGACTTCACCCATCCCTTCTGCCATACTGTGTTGCAGAAATAAAATAAATAAAAAGACACATCCACGTGTCTCGTCTTCATTAATACGGCAGCATCGTGGAGATGAAGACAGTCACTGTTGTGACACCCGTCACATTGGTGCCATGACCCGGATCACAAATGACTCTCCACTTCGGACCGGGACCGCGATGCTGCACAATGAGGACGCTGTGCAGTCCCATCACTCGGTGGACGGTGTGTCGACCCCCGTTTTGAAAATACATGTAGTGTGTTAATTGTCTACCTGCTGTTTTGCAATTAGTGTGTTTTTTTTTCATGTACGTGTTTTTGTGTGTTAAGTCTAAGAATGAGCTCCTTACAAGTAACAAGTAGCACACCTTTGAATGAGTGTGTTGGTAGAGGTAGAGGCTTCCCAACCGTGTAACAGTTGTGTAGTGCAATCCAAAGTGGTGTAGGTTGTACAGAGGGGAATGGGCAGGTTCAAGCTGAGGCCACTTATGTTAGTGGGGACAGAGTTCCTTCCCAGACCTAGTGCAGTGCATCTATGACGAGCGCACAGACAACTGACACACCGGCGACAGATCCCTTACTCCAGTCACCTGACGTAGTTGGTCAGATGAATGACATAATTAGACAGCATTCTTGTACATCCTTGCCCGATAACCTTGTCTATTGTGCCTGTTGGTCTTTCTGTTGTCTTCCGTGTGTATGTTGCCTCACTTCTGCATAATTTAAGGGGGGTGTATGTAACAGAGTTGTGCACTTAGATTATTAAATTATGAAGGAAGTGACGCAACGGCGCACAGTGTGGCACTATGTCCCGCCCATAGTTTCCAGAACAATCTCGAGGAGATTCAGGGTGAGTCGCAATTTTGTATTGGTCTTGATTAACGCGCATTTTCATGACAATATCTTATTTTGTTTCCCCTTTTGTACTGTCTAGTGTTATCTAATTAGTTCTCTTATTCATTTCGAGTCCAAATTACTTTTTGTGTCATTATTTACTTCACGTTTTGTCGAGTGGAACTTTGGAGCACATGTGCTTTTCTATCGCAGTTAATCACAAGACGAAACCCATGCGACTTCACCCATCCCTTCTGCCATACTGTGTTGCAGGTAATAATTGTTTCATTTCGTTTTTATTGAACAATATTTAGTTTCTTGTGTCGTGTTTCATTTGCCCGTGAGTGTCCGTGGCGGGTTGAACTGCGTGGCCAGCCATTACAAGCGCACCGCGTGTTCTGCCGAGTCTCCGCCCATGATGCGTTCAGGGACATCTTGTAAATAACAGTGAACTTGTGTTGTATTCTCTTTTTCTGTAAATAACCACTATACGATCACACGTTGTTAATTCTGTTTTGTTATCTACAATGTTTTGCATTTGAAAACAATCTCGAGGAGATTCAGGTTAATCACAAGACGAAACCCATGCGACTTCACCCATCCCTTCTGCCATACTGTGTTGCAGAAATAAAAGAAATAAAAAGACACATCCACGCGTCTCGTCTTCATTAATACGGCAGCATCGTGGAGATGAAGACAGTCACTGTTGTGACACCCGTCACATTGGTGCCGTGACCCGGATCACAAATGACTCTCCACTTCGGACCGGGACCGCGATGCTGCACAATGAGGACGCTGTGCAGTCCCATCACTCGGTGGACGGTGTGTCGACCCCCGTTTTGAAAATACATGTAGTGTGTTAATTGTCTACCTGCTGTTTTGCAATTAGTGTGTTTTTTTTTCATGTACGTGTTTTTGTGTGTTAAGTCTAAGAATGAGCTCCTTACAAGTAACAAGTAGCACACCTTTGAATGAGTGTATTGGTAGAGGTAGAGGCTTCCCAACCGTGTAACAGTTGTGTAGTGCAATGCAAAGTGGTGTAGGTTGTACAGAGGGGAATGGGCAGGTTGAAGCTGAGGCCACTTATGTTAGTGGGGACAGAGTTCCTTCCCAGACCCAGTGCAGTGCATCTACGACGAGCGCACAGACAACTGATATACCGGCAACAGAACCCTTTCTCCAGTCTGTCACAGTTATGTAGTGCTATGCAGAGGGATGTAGTTTGTACAGAGAGGAATGGGCAGGTGCGAGCTGAGGCCACTTATGTTAGTGGGGACAGAGTTCCTTCCCAGACCCGGTGCAGTGCATCTCCGACGAGCGCACAGACCCTGACACACCGGCGACAGATCCCTTACTCCAGTCACCTGACGTAGTTGGTCAGATGAGTGACATAATTAGACAGCATTCTTGTACATCCTTGCCCGATAACCTTGTCTATTGTGCCTGTTGGTCTTTCTGTAGTCTTCCGTGTGTATGTTGCCTCACTTCTGCATAATTTAAGGGGGGTGTATGTAACGGAGTTGTGCACTTAGATTATTAAATTATGAAGAAAGTGACGCAACGGCGCACAGTGTGGCACTATGTCCCGCCCATAGTTTCCAGAACAATCTCGAGGAGATTCAGGGTGAGTCGCAATTTTCTATTGGTCTTGATTAACGCGCATTTTCATGACATTATCTTATTTTGTTTCCCATTTTGTACTGTCTAGTGTTATCTAATTAGTTCCCTTATTCATTTCGAGTCCAGATTACTTTTTGTGTCATTATTTACTTCACGTTTTGTCGAGTGGAACTTTGGAGCACATGTGCTTTTCTATCGCAGTTAATCACAAGACGAAACCCATGCGACTTCACCCATCCCTTCTGCCATACTGTGTTGCAGGTAATAATTGTTTCATTTCGTTTTTATTGAACAATATTTAGTTTCTTGTGTCGTGTTTCATTTGCCCGTGAGCGTCCGTGGCGGGTTGAACTGCGCGCCAGCCATTACAAGCGCACCGCGTGTTCTGCCGAGTCTCCGCCCATGATGCGTTCAGGGACATCTTGTAAATAACAGTGAACTTGTGTTGTATTCTCTTTTTCTGTAAATAACCACTATACGATCACACGTTGTTAATTCTGTTTTGTTATCTACAATGTTTTGCATTTGAAAACAATCTCGAGGAGATTCAGGCTAATCACAAGACGAAACCCATGCGACTTCACCCATCCCTTCTGCCATACTGTGTTGCAGAAATAAAAGAAATAAAAAGATACATCCACGCGTCTCGTCTTCATTAATACGGCAGCATTGTGGAGATGAAGACAGTCACTGTTGTGACACCCGTCACATCTATACTGTCATATTATTTGTTATTTAGTTTTTTTTTGTTCTTTTGACTTCAAGACGGCGCCGCGAGAGTGGCTGTCTTTCCAGCAGCTCATGTATTTTGTTTTTCTACTTTCATTCCTGTCATCACTTTGCTGCTGTGAAATGTAAATTTATCCACTGTGAGACGAATAAAGGCATATCCAATCCAATAACCTGGGGGGCTACTCTTGGTTCTCAATACTCGACCAAGGCAGCGCTTACCACCAGGGCTTTGTTGATGACACTTCCAGGCATCTAACGGCTTTCAGCACCCCTTGGGGGCTGTACGAGTGGCTCCGGCTCCCATTTGGCCTAACTAATGCGCCAGCAGCCTTTCAAAGATGTATGGAGGACGTTCTTGATGGCCTGACGGACGAATGCTGCTCTCCTACGTCCAAATAAATGTGAACTGTTCAAACGACAAGTGAGGTAATTGGGTCGTCTCGTGTCAGGTGATGGTGACCCACATTCACTGTGTACACGGAAAATAACCCCCTCGCGTACGTCTTAAGCACGGCCAAACTCAATCGCTGGGTGGGTGAATTAGCGGATTTCCACTTCACAATAAAGTCCAGGCCAGGCAAGGTGAATGCTGATGCAGACACACTGTCGCGTTATCCATTTAAGCTGGGGGGACACATTGGAGGAGTACATTGAAAATTTGCCCCCAGACGTGGTTTACACCATATGGCAGGGGGACAAGGCTGTGGCTGAGGAGGATGTGCCATAGATGGCTGTGTTGCAACTCACCTCTGATGGTGAGGATTTTCTTCCGGTGACAGTCCCCGTTATCACTCCAGATGATATCAGAGCAGCTCAGGGAGAGGATGCATCAATCTCTGAGGTAATGACACTGAAGAGGAGGGGATGAAACCCCAATGACAAAGATAAAAGACAAATGGGACCAGAGGCAAGGAGACTAGTACACGAATGGAATACACTGAAACTGGACAAGGGAATTTTATACAGACAGGCGGGGAAATGCAAAAAGCTCGTTCTCCCTATTAAGCTGAAGTCGACTGTGCTCAAACTCCTGCATGATGACATGGGTCATGTTGGAGCTGACAAGGTGATCAACCTTGCAAGACAGAGTTTCTATTGGCCATGCATGCAGCACGAAAAAGAAAACTATGTAATTTGCCAGTGTTCCTGCATTTAACAGAAACGACCCACCCTTTCCAGAAAAAGCACCCATGGGCAACATCACTACTAGTGCCCCATTTGAGCTCATGCTATTGATTATCTCCATCTTGAGCCAAGTAAAGGAGGCTATGAGTATATTCTAGTCCTGGTAGACCACTTTACTCGTTTCTCACAAGCCTACCCGACTAAGAATAGGTCAGGCAAGGTTGCTGCTGAGAAAATCTTTAGTGATTTTATTCCACGGTTCTCTTATCCAGAGAGTACATCATGATCAAGGTCGGGAGTTTGAAAACAGTCTATTCCAGCAGCTTCAACAGTTGGCTGGCATTGCGCATTCCCGAACCACCCCATACCATCCGCAGAGCAACAGTAATTGGGGACTTGTTGGGCGATGCTATATAAGAAACCTTGTGTTGTGGCTTTGATGAATGAAATTGCTGAATTGATGTTTTGATGAGGCGGCCCGGTAGTCGAGTGGTTAGCACAACGGCTTCACAGTGCAGAGGTCGCCGGTTCGCGTCCCGGTCCGGCCTCCCTGTGTGGAGTTTGCATGTTCTCCCCGGACCCGCGTGGGTTTTCTCCGGGTCCTCCGGTTTCCTCCCACACTCCAAAAACATGCATGGCAGGCAGATTGACCACTCCAAATTGTCCCTAGGTGTGAGTGTGAGAGTGACTGTTGTATGTCTTTGTGTGCCCTGCGATTGGCTGGCAACCAATTCAGGGTGTCCCCCGCCTCGTGCCCGAAGACAGCTGAGATAGGCTCCAGCAACCCCCGCGACCCTAATGTGGAATAAGCGGTACGGAAAATGAGATGAGATGAGATGTTTTGATGAGTAAATGAGTTAGTCATAAATGCCGCTGTGTGAAGCCGATTAACACGGTTGTCTCATGTCGTCTTTTCCTCGTCGTTCACAGTGCTACCTGCCTGTGACGCCTTTGGACCGACCCAGGTATCCCCAGGCCTGAGGCCGGTTACAATTGGGCGTCACAGGCAGGTAGCACCGTCAACGACGAGGAAAAGACGACACGAGACAACCGTGTTAGAGGTATCTGCAGCGAATGGCACAGCGGTTCCCTTTCATGGATGGGCTAATGTTGGGTTGCAGATACGGAGTGGAAACCATGGACATGCTGACATACAAGTTCCCATATTATCAGGACGAGTTGTGTTAACTGTCCTCTCGTAGGAATCAATGTGATTGCAGAAATGATCAAAGAGAACAATGAACAGGTGGACATTGTAGCCATACTGAAAGAAGCCATGAGTGTCAACGAACGCACAGTAGAGACCTTGATTTCTGTTCTTCAGAAATTGGGCCCTGATGAGACAATCCTCCAGTACCCTGTGTGTGTTGGAAAGAAGAGGCTCAGTATTCCTGCGGGCAAGATATGCGAGGTGAAGTGCAGAGTCAGAGCATGGCCCAAGGGAGGAACAATGCTATTTGAGCCCAGTATAGGGAACAAGTGCCCTGAGGGGCGAGAGCCGTTCTCTTCGTTAGTACATGTACCCAGTGGGCCTACAAAAATTTTAAAAATTCCCATTCAGAATGTTAGTAAACATGACATTCATCTTTCACAGAGAACTATTCTGGGCTCAATTGAGGAAGTTACTGGGGTCATGCCCAATGTATGTGAATGTAGCCACAAGGGGGCACAAGCCAGTGTCTTATTGTGCCGGTCCCAAGCCCGGATAAATACAGAGACTGTGTCGGAAGGGCATCCGACGTAAAAAAAAAATAAAAAAAAATGCCAAAACAAATATGCGAATCAAACCTATGAATCCCATACCGGATCGGTGGTGGAATGGGGAGGTGCAATACAGTGAAAGAGGTTAGCAAAGAAGAAGTGGGACACTGAGAGGACGGACGATAGTAGACAGCAGTACAAGGAGATGCAGCGCACGTTTAAAGTAAAGGTGGCAAAGGCCAAACAAGAGGCCTCTGATGACTTATATGCTCGACTGGACAGCAAGGACGGTGAGACTGATCTTTACAGGCTGGCGAGACAGAGAGACAAAGATGGTAAGGACCTGCAGCTGGTTCGGGTGATTAAGGTAAGAGATGGCAATGTATTAACAGGTGCCGTAGTGTGACGGCAAGATGGAAAGAGTACTTTGAAGAATTGATGAATGACGAAAATGAGAAGGAACAAAGAGTAGAAGACTTGAATGTTGTGGACCAAGACGTAGCAAGCAATAGCAAGGATGAAGTGAGGAGGGCGCTGATGAGGATGAAGGGGGGAAAGGCACTCGGGCCTGATGATTTACCAATCGAAAAGGTATGGAAGTGTCTTGGAGAGGTGGCGGTGGTGTTCCTGACTGGGTTATTCAACAAGATCTTAGATTGAACATATGCCTGAAGAATGGAGACGAAGTGGACTTGCCCATTTTTAAGAACAAAGGAGATGTGGAAGATTCAGCCTTTTGTTTAGCTGTGAGGATCATATGAACTTCTTTTTGCCTTAAACGCATTTTCAGAGCAAGAGAAACACGTTTTCTGAACTTAATGGTTTATTCATTGTTTTAACTTTTTTTTTGCGTTTAAGGCAATAAAAAGTTCATATGATCCTCACAGCTAAACAAAAGGCTGAATCTTCATGTTTTGGCTTGTATAAGTGTCAAATTAGCCCTCTGCAGCCTAAATAGATACATCATAAAAATTAATATAATGCAGACAATATATTGTTCAGAAAACGTGTTTCTCTTGCTCTGAAAATGCGTTTAAGGCAATAAAAAGTTCACATGATCCTCACAGCTAAACTAAAGGCTGAATCTTCATGTTTTGGCTTATATAACTGTCATATTAGCACTCTGCAGCCTAAATACACACAAATTTCATTATAAAACATAAAACCATGAGGAAAACATTTACTTCAGAAAACGTTTTTCTCTTGCTCTGAAAATGCGTTTAAGGCAATAAAAAGCGCAATATGATCCTCACAGCTAAACAAAAGGCTGACTCTTCATGTTTTGGCTTGTATAAGTGTCATATTAGCACTCTGCAGCCTAAATACACACAAATTTCATTATAAAACATAAAACCGTGAGGAAAACATTTACTTCAGAAAACGTGTTTCTCTTGCTCTGAAAATGCGTTTAAGGCAATAAAAAGCGCAATATGATCCTCACAGCTAAACAAAAGACTGAATCTTCATGTTTTGGCTTGTATAAGTGTCAAATTAGCCCTCTGCAGCCTAAATAGATACATCATAAAAGTTAAAACAATGCAGAAAATATTTTGTTCAGAAAACGTGTTTCTCTTGCTCTGAAAATGCGTTTAAGGCAATAGAAAGTTCACATGATCATCACAGCTAAACAGAAGGCTATATATTCATTTTTTCACTTGAATAAGTGTCATATTAGCACTCTGCAGCCTAAATACACACACATTTCATTATAAAACATAAAACCATGAAGAAAACATTTACTTCAGAAAACGTGTTTCTCTTGCTCTGAAAATGCGTTTAAGGCAATAAAAAGTTCATATGATCACCAGAGCTAAACAAAAGGCTTAGTCTTCATGTTTTCACTTGTATAAATGTAAGATTAGCACTGTGCAGACACTAATTTCATCCAAAAACTTTAAACCATGAAGAAAACATTAAATTCAGAAAACGTGTTTCTCTTGCTCTGAAAATGCGTTTAAGGCAATAAAAAGCGTAATATGATCCTCACAGCTAAACAAAAGGCTTAATCTTCATGTTTTGGCTTATATAACTGTCATATTAGCACTCTGCAGCCTAAATACACACAAATTTAATTATAAAACATAAAACCATGAGGAAAATATTTACTTCAGAAAACGTGTTTCTCTTGCTCTGAAAATGCGTTTAAGGCAATAAAAAGCGCAATATGATCCTCACAGCTAAACAAAAGGCTGAATCTTCATGTTTTGGCTTGTATAAGTGTCGAATTAGCCCTCTGCAGCCTAAATAGATACATCATAAAAATTAATATAATGCAGACAATATATTGTTCAGAAAACGTGTTTCTCTTGCTCCGAAAATGCGTTTAAGGCAATAAAAAGTTCACATGATCATCACAGCTAAACAGAAGGCTATATTTTCATGTTTTCACTTGAATAAGTGTCATATTAGCACCCTCAGCCAAATACACACAAATTTCATTATAAAACATAAAACCATGAAGAAAACATTTACTTCAGAAAACGTGTTTCTCTTGCTCTGAAAATGCGTTTAAGGCAATAAAAAGTTCATATGATCCCCAGAGCTAAACAAAAGGATTAGTCTTCATGTTTTCACTTGTATAAGTGTCAGATTAGCCCTCTGCAGCCTCAATGATACATCATTAATATTAAAACAATGCTGAAAATATTTTGTTCAGAAAACGTTTTTCTCTTGCTCTGAAAATGCGTTTAAGGCAATAAAAAGTTCACATGATCATCACAACTAAACAGAAGGCTATACATTAATGTTTTCACTTGTATAAGTGTCATATTAGCATTCTGCAGCCTAAATACACACAAATTTCATTATAAAACATAAAACCATGAGGAAAACATTTACTTCAGAAAACGTGTTTCTCTTGCTCTGAAAATGCGTTTAAGGCAATAAAAAGCGCAATATGATCCTCACAGCTAAACAAAAGGCTGAATCTTCATGTTTTGGCTTATATAACTGTCATATTAGCACTCTGCAGCCTAAATACACACAAATTTCATTATAAAACATAAAACCATGAGCAAAACATTTACTTCAGAAAACGTGTTTCTCTTGCTCTGAAAATGCATTTAAGGCAATAAAAAGTTCATATGATCCCCAGAGCTAAACAAAAGCCTTAATCTTCATGTTTTCACTTGTACAAGTGTCAAATTAGCCCTCTGCAGCCTAAATGATACATCATTAATATTAAAACAATGCAGAAAATATTTTGTTCAGAAAACGTTTTTCTCTTGCTCTGAAAATGCGTTTGGCAATAAAAAGTTCACATGATCATCACAACTAAACAGAAGGCTATATATTCATGTTTTCACTTGTATAAGTGTCATATTAGCATTCTGCAGCCTAAATACACACACACTTCATTATAAAACATAAAACCATGAAGAAAACATTTACTTCAGAAAACGTGTTTTTCTTGCTCTGAAAATGCGTTTAAGGCAATAAAAAAGTTCATATGATCCCCAGAGCTAAACAAAAGCCTTAATCTTCATGTTTTCACTTGTACAAATGTCAAATTAGCCCTCTGCAGCCTAAATGATACATCATTAATATTAAAACAACGCAGAAAATATTTTGTTCAGAAAACGTTTTTCTCTTGCTCTGAAAATGCGTTTAAGGCAATAAAAAGTTCACATGATCATCACAACTAAACAGAAGGCTATATATTCATGTTTTCACTTGTATAAGTGTCATATTAGCATTCTGCAGCCTAAATACACACACACTTCATTATAAAACATAAAACCATGAAGAAAACATTTACTTCAGAAAACGTGTTTTTTTTGCTCTGAAAATGCGTTTAAGGCAATAAAAAGTTCATATGATCCCCAGCGCTAAACAAAAGGCTTAGTCTTCATGTTTTCACGTGTATAAGTGTCAGATTAGCACTGTGCAGCCTATTCTGAATTTAATTTCATCAAAAAATTTAGAACCATGAAGAAAACATTAAATTCAGAAAATGTGTTTCTCTCTCTCTGAAAATGCGTTTAAGGCAATAAAATGCGCAATATGATCCTCACAGGTGTCAGGTCTGTGTGCGAAAGAACATTAAGAGCTGCCCTCACTGTTTCAATTGTGGTCAGGAAGGACATAGAGCTGTGGGCTGTCTGCGAAGAAAGGCACCGGGAAACGGGGTAAGGTCCTGGAGTGAAGGTTCCAGTGATCAATGGCAATGACAAGCCTCCAGTACAAATCAACCCGGTTGAACCAGTAACATCCATATGTCTGACGACGCAGTGTCAGTCAACATAAAAAAAACGTGTAGTTATCACCCATTACAGGCTGTTCCGGGCTTCCTTCAGCAGGCAGGGTGTTGGTTTTGGTAATGATGCTGGTAGGCCAATGGAAAAGCTTCCTCTAGCTGCTGCCCATCCTCTGGTTCCGTAGTTTGCGCCTGGGGGTGGAATTCTGATGCTACAGCTCTGAAATTGTAAGGTTCAGGTTGAAACGCCTGATGACTGACTGAGGTAATCGTCGGAGAATGTATTAACATCCCTCCTCTTCATCTGAATATCCAGACTCCTGCCCAACTGCTTCCCTGCTATAAGCCTGTCTGTCTAGCTGTTTTTCTGTTTATTCTTCACCCTACGGGGCTGTTCAACTGGCAAATCATTGACAGACGGTAGGAGATTACGGTGTAACACACGGGTAGTTTTGTCTCCGTTTGCTGCCAGAACCTTGTACACTGGTCCATCTCCCATTCTTTCAATGACCCTGTGGACTCTTTCCTCCCAATAAACCCGGAGCTTGCCAGATCCACCTCTCTCAGATAGGTTCCTGACAAGTACACAATCCCCTGGCTGGAGTACAATGCCTTTAACACCACAGTCAGAGTATTTCTTCCCTTTTTCAGAGCTCTTTTGACTGTTCTCAGAGGCAATTCTGTAAGCATCTTGCATTCGACAGGCCCACCTAGGTGCGTATTCCTGTCAGCTTTTTACTTCTTTGTCAGCTGTCAGACCAACAACTAAGTCGATGGGCAACCGGGGAGACCTTCCATAGAGGAAGAAGAACGGTGAATAGCCAACGGACTCATGTTTTGTACAGTTGTACGCATGAACTACTTCAGGCAAATAGTCTTTCCACTCAGCTTTCCTTTCCTCTTGGAGAGTGCGTAGCATCTGTAACAGTGTTCTATTCAGACGTTTTACAGGGTTGCTCTGCGGATGGTATGGGGTGGTTCAGGAATGCACAATGCCAGACAACTCTTGAAGCCGCTGGAATCGACTGTTGTGAAACTCCCGACCTTGATCATGATGTAGTCTCTCTGGATAAGAGAACAGTGGAATAAAATCACAAAAGATTTTCTCAGCAGCAACCTTGCCTGACTTATTCTTAGTCGGGTAGGATTGTGCGAAACGAGTAAAGTGGTCTACCAGGACTAGAATATATTCATAGCCTCCTTTACTTGGCTCAAGATTGAGATAATCAATAGAAATGAGCTCAAATGGGGCACTAATAGGGATGTTGCCCATGGGTGCTTTTTGGTGGGTCGTTTCTGTTTAATGCAGGAATACTAGCGAATTACGTAGTTTTCTATTTCGTGCTGCATGAATGGCCAATAGAACCTCTGCCTTGCAAGGGTGATCACCTTGTCAGCTCCGACATGCAGGTGTTTGAGCACAGTCGACTTAAGTTTACTAGGGAGAACGAGCTGTTTCCATTTCCCCGCCTGTCTCTATAAAATTCCATTGTCCAGTTTAAGTCTATTCCATTCGTGTACTAGTCTCCTTTCCTCTGGTCCCATTTGTCTTTTATCTTTGTCATTGGGGTTCCATCCCCTCCTCTTCAGTGTCATTACCTCAGAGATTGATGCATCCTCTTCCTGAGCAGCTCTGATATCATCTGGAGTTATAACGGGGATTGTCACCCGGAGAAAATCCTCACCATCAGAGGTGAGTTGCAACACATCCATCCATGGCACATCCTCTTCAGCCACAGCCTTGTCCCCCTGCCATATGGTGTAAATCACTTCTGGAGGAAAAGTTTCAGTGTACTCCTCTGTGTGTCCCTCCAGTTTAACTGGATAACGCGACAGTGTGTCGGAATCAGCATTCGCCTTGCCTGGCCTGCGCTTTATTGTGAAGTGGAAATCCGCCAATTCACCCACCCAGCGATGTCCGGCAGCATTGAGTTTGGCCGTGCTCAGGACATACGCGAGGGGGTTATTGTCCGTGTACACAGTGAATGTGGGTGCATAGTAGAGATAATCTCGAAATTTGTCGCAGATTGCCCACTTCAACGCCAGAAAATCAAGCTTTCCAGAATGGAGATTATATTTTTTCTCTGAAGGTGAGAGTGTTCTGGATCCATAAGCAACAACGCGAAGTTTATCTCCCTGCTGCTGATAAAGCCCAGCCCCCAGACCTTCATTGGATGCGTCCATATTTAACACAAAGGGCAGATTAAAGTCTGGGTAGGCTAAAATATGTGGACCGGTCAATATATCTACCAGGCGGGAGACCACAGCACTGTGTTCGGGGCCCCACTGGACAGGGTTACCAGAGGGAAGCTGGCCTAACTTGGTGACTTTCATTTGGCGTGCAGCGGTGTTGTGAACTGGCCTCTGGTCAGGCTGAGTGGCCACCTATATCAGTTTAAACAGCGGCCGTGCAATCCTGTCAAAGTCCTGTACGAAGGATCTATAGTAGCCCAAGAACCCCAATAGAGCTCTGACTTCCCCCACATTGCGTGGTGTCTCTCTTTTAACTGCAAAACGGCTTCCAGGTCTTTAGGGTCTATGCGGACACCATCACTTGACACGAGACGACGCAAGTACCTCATTTGTCGTTTGAACAGTTCACATTTATTCAGACGTAGCTTTATGCCATGCTCCTGCAGGCGGTGAAGAACTTTCCTCAGGTCCTCTACGTGTTCATGAAATGATTTTGAAAAGCAGAGCACGTCATCCAGATAAGGAGAGCAGCATTCGTCCCTCAGGCCATCAAGAACGTCCTCCATACATCTTTGAAAGGCTGCTGGCACATTAGTTATGCCAAATGGGAGGCTGAGCCACTCGTACAGCCCCCAAGGGGTGCTGAAAGCCGCTAGATGCCTGGAACTGTCATCAACAAAGCCCTGGTGGTAAGCGCTGCCTTGTTCGAGTATTGAGAACCAAGAGTAGACCCCCAGGTTATCTAGCAGATATTGAATGAGTGGGTGACGATCGGGGACAGTTTTGCGATTTAGCTCCCTAACTTTTTTATCTTTTTTTTTCTAACACAGACGACAAGAGATGAGTATGCTGAAGTGGATTTTCTTATCCAACCAAGGTGAAGTAGGTTTTGCACATAGTCTTTGACCTCTTGGTAAAGGGGTTTTGGAATGGCATTGTAACGCTTTTGCACCGGCGTGATGTCAGTGAGTTGGATCTTGAGTTGCAGGTTTGGAATGCAACCTATATCAGCATTACCTCTTGCAAAGACATCTGACTCTTCATGAAACATGTCTCTGGCAATCCCCTGTTCTTCCTCTTTGAGATGTGACAAGTCAACCGGAGGATGCCACTTGTCTGTGGTCAGAGCCGAGCAGATTTTAACGGTGGGACTGTTTAGCGGCTTTGGATTGTCGGAGCACTCCTTAAAGGGCATGACCCCAGTAACTTCCTCAATTGAGCCCAGAATAGTTCTCTGTGAACGATGAATGTCATGTTTACTAACATTCTGAATGGGATTTTTTACAATTTTTGTCGGCCCACTGGGTACATGTACTAACGAAGAGAACGGCTCTAGCCCCTCAGGGCAGTTCTTCCCTATACTGGGCTCAAATAGAATTGTTCCCCCCTTGGGCCATGCTCTGACTCTGCACTTCACCTCCCATATCTTGCCCGCAGGAATAATGAGTCCCTTCTTCCCAACACACACATGGTACCGGAGGAATGTCTCATCAGGGCCCAATTTCTGAAGAACAGAAATCAAGGTCTCTACAGTGCGTTCGCTGACACTCATGGCTTCTTACAGTATGGCTGCAAGGTCCACCTGTTCATTGTTCTCTTTGATCATTTCTGCAATCACATAGCTTCCTACGAGAGGACAGTTAACACAACTCGTACTGATTAGTATGGGAACTTGTATGTCAGCATGTCCATGGTTTCCACTCCGTATCTGCAACCCAACATTAGCCCATCCATCAAAGGGAACCGCTGTGCCATTCGCTGCAGATACCTCAAACGGTTGTTCCGGGAAAAGGGATGAAAGTGGCTGAATGGTTACGTTGGCAGTGCTTCCTCTACCCACGCCCTACTCACCACGGTCACTTGAGACCCTGAGTCAAGCAGCATTTGGAGTGGGACCCCATTGAGTGCACAGGAGACAATACATCGCTTGCCAATTACTTGTGCTACATGTTTTTTTTTTCATGTTGACTGACACTGCGTCGTCAGACTTATGGAGGTTACTGGTTCAACCGAGTTGATTTGTACTGGAGGCTTGTCATTGGCATTGATCACTGGAAGCCTCACTCCAGTGACCTTACCCTGTTTCCCGGTGCCTTTCTTCGCAGACAGCCCACAGCTCTATGTCCTTCCTGACCACAAATGAAACAGTGAGGGCAGCTCTTAATGTTCTTTCGCACACAGACCTGACACCTGCCCGTCTCATTCGTTGGTGTCTGGGGTCGCGTTGAGGATCGAGTCAGGGACGGACATGGATCTACCTGAGGCGCCGATTCTGTAGGTTTAACAACTTGGACAAAGTGTTTGGTGAGTGCGGTCACTTGTGCAGTCAGCTCGAGAATGGCAGCACGGTTAGCCTGTAATTCAGAGTCAACTTTGGTCTGGTTAATCTGGTCAGTTTGATTAGTTTGAGCAGCATGGACATTCACATATCGATTTATGGTCACAGTACCGAGGCGTTTCACCCTCTCAGCCTCTTCACTTGTGGATCCCCAGGTATCCCCTAGGCCTCAGGCCTAGGGGATATCTGGGTCGGTCCAAAGGCGTCACAGGCAGGTAGCACTGTGAACGACGAGGAAAAGACGACACGAGACAACCGTGTTAATCAGCTTCACACAGCGGCATTTATGACTAACTCATTTACTCATCAAAACATCAATTCAGCAATTTCAATATCCGAATACGTTCATGTGTAGATCTATACATTCAACATCTATACATTGTATATATATCCTCCACATTCGCACATGATTATGCATGTCTGCACGCTCGTGTGTGTTGTACTGGGAACTACAATTGACATCCAAAAATCCAAATTCATCAAAGCCACAAAACATTCATCAAAGCCACAAAACAAGGTTTCATATATAGCATCGCCCAACAAGTCCCCAATTACTTTGACATCTTGAGGATGTCTAACACTTATTATTTTGAATACCTGTGAACGACGAGGACAAGACGACACGAGACAACCGTGTTAATCAGTTTCACACAGCGGCATTTATGACTAACGGCGCATGCGTGAGCTGAGCCTACATCGTCTTCCTCTGTTCCATTCACAGGCGCGTAGCGCCCTCTCCTGACTTGGTAGTCTAATCGAATAACATACAGTAACAGAGGTCGTTTCTAACCCCCTACACTCTCCCCTGCTTTAAAAGATGTCCCCCGACATCTTGACTATACCAACAAGTACCAGTAGAAGCACAGTCATCTGTCGGGTCTCAGTAGGGTGGTGTCAGTCACATTCAAATGCTTGTCTGCTGTCTAATAAGTCTATACTGTCTGGGTAGGGTAGTAATAGGGTTCAGGTCGCACTAGATAATGAGTCGTGGGGTAAGGCATGCAAGTATACAAGACATTTGCCCCAGGTCTTCAGGGCTGGTATGATGGATGACCCAAGTGTTCATATGTGAATATCTGCTACAACGTCCAAATCTGGCAAAACAGCGGCAAACAAAATCTTTAATGACTATGCTTTAAAGTTTGGGTTCTTTCTTCGGATTCACCATGATCAGGCTGGTCAATTTGGAAATCAACTTTTTGCTCAACTGAAGGAATATTGTGGGGTAGCGGGTTCAAGGACAACCCCCTACCACCCACAGGGAAATGGACAGGTTGAACAATTTAATCGAACACTGATCCAGATGTTAAAGACACTGACAGAGAAACAAAAGAGTAACTGGAAAGACTCACTAAACAAACTAGTTCGTGCTTACAACTGTACCAAAAGTGAGGTGACAGGATTTTCACCTTTTTACTTACTTTATGGACGTTCACCACGTTTACCAGTTGATATGTTGTTTAGTTTGAATCCAGACTCTAACCAGGGTGACACAAACCAGAGGGACTATGTGAGGAAGTTGAAAAAGGGTATGGAGGAAGCGTATGTGATCACGCAAGAAGATAACAACAAAGCTGCTGCCAGGATTAAGAGACTATATGACAGTAAACTAAAGTATTCTACTCTGTTGCCCGGTGATCGTGTTCTAGTTCGAAACTTAACCCCACGCGGAGGTTCAGGCAAACTGAGAAACCACTGGGAGGATGTTGTTCAGACAGTGGTTCGTAAAGTCAGCAAAGACATTCCAGTTTATGAGCTGAAACCTGAGAGGGGGAAGGGCAGATCTAGGATACTCCCCCGCAATCTCTTGCTGCAATGTGATCATTTGCCATTAGAGACTTCACTACAGCCACAGTCCAAGAAAAAATCCACTTGGCAACGACCAAACAAGATGCCAAAGATAAATCCAGATGAGAATGAGGAGGAGGATGAGTATTATCCAGTGTTGCATCGCCAGAGCACCCGACCAGACTCACCAGAACTGCGGGACTTGAGCTTCGTGGAGACAACACCATGATGACAATCAACTGGGGAATGAACTGCCGGGGACAGAGCCGGGAGCTGCGGAAGTTGACCAACCTCAGGAGGGCAACATTGGTCCGGAAAATGATCCACCTGTGACGGTGTGTCCCCCTTTTCCCCAGCCACTCCCCAGTAATTCTGATATTGGGGGAAATACAACGGCCACGACGAGAACACAGGAAACCCAATTTATTCACGTATGGTTCGCCATCTTGTTACAATGTAGGGACAGTACCATGTTATGGTGAACAGACAATGCCTTGGATGTATGGTGCACACCCCTATTATGCCACGGAGTACTACAGAGATGGTTAAGCGACATTTCTGTTTGATAGCACAGTGAGATGGAAACAAGAAGAGCCCGATGAGCCCTGATGTGTATAATTAAAACGGAATGTATGAAAAGAGTTCCAGTCTGTGAACTGTTGATTGTTATAATGTAAACAGAATGTATGAAAAGAGTTCCAGTCTGTAAACTGTTCATTATTATAGTTCATATTTGGATGCAGTTCATAATACCATGCGTAATTGTTTTGGGCATGTCGTCCAGCGCATTTATTTAATTACTAGTACATATGTTGGGGACAACATCTATTTTGAGGGGGAGTATGTGACAGGTTGTAAAGTATCTCATTTCGTATTTTGGTTACATTCACGTAGTTATATTGGTTTACAAATGATATATATCGAAAATGTTTATTTAAACAAGGAAAGCCTGCTTCGGTTAGTGTTTCATGTCGGACCGATTTAGATCGTTGGACAGGGAATTGTTGTGCGCATACGTTTGCATTACATTTGGGCATTCGAAGTAAACCACTTTGAGTCAAGACATATCGCACTGCTTGTCTTGTGGTTTTTTTTCTGGATCCCACAACACCGTATCTCCCTTACCATAGTGGAGAGCGCAACATTAGCACTCTGCAGCCTAAATAGACACTAATTTCGTCATAAAATTTACCATGAAGAAACATTTTGTTCAGAAAACGTGTTTCTCATGCTCTGAAAATGCGTTTAAGGCAATAAAAAGTTCATATGATCCTCATAGCTACACAAACGAATGATTTTTCATCTTTTCACTTGTATAAGTGCCAGATTAGCATCCTGCAGCCTAAATAGACACTGATTTCATCATAAAAGTTAAAACAATGCAGAAAACATTTTGTTCAGAAAACGTGTTTCTCTTGCTCTGAAAATGCGTTTAAGGCAATAAAAAGTTCACATGATCATTACAGCTAAACAAAAGGCTGAATCTTCATGTTTTCACTTGTATAAATGTCTGATTAGCACTCTGCAGCCTAATAAGACACTAATTCCACCATAAAACGTCAAATAATGAAGAAAACATTTACTTCAGAAAACGTGTTTCTCTTGCTCTGAAAATGCGTTTAAGGCAATAAAAAGTTCATATGATCCCCAGAGCTAAACAAAAGGCTTAATCATCATGTTTTCACTTGTACAAGTGTCAAATTAGCCCTCTGCAGCCTAAATAGATACATCATTAATATTAAAACAATGCCGAAAATATTTTGTTCAGAAAACGTGTTTCTCTTGCTCTGAAAATGCGTTTAAGGCAATAAAAAGTTCACATGATCATCACAGCTAAACAGAAGGCTATATATTCATGTTTTCACTTGAATAAGTGTCATATTAGCACTATGCAGCCTAAATACACACACATTTCATTATAAAACATAAAACCATGAAGAAAACATTTACTTCAGAAAACGTGTTTCTCTTGCTCTGAAAATGCGTTTAAGGCAATAAAAAGTTCATATGATCCCCAGAGCTAAACAAAAGGCTTAGTCTTCATGTTTTCACTTGTATAAGTGTCAGATTAGCACTGTGCAGCCTATTCAGACACTAATTTCATCAAAAAACTTCAAACCATGAAGAAAACATTAAATTCAGAAAACGTGTTTCTCTTGCTCTGAAAATGCGTTTAAGGCAATAAAAAGCGCAATATGATCCTCACAGCTAAACAAAAGGCTGAATCTTCATGTTTTGGCTTATATAACTGTCATATTAGCACTCTGCAGCCTAAATACACACAAATTTCATTATAAAACATAAAACCATGAGGAAAACATTTACTTCAGAAAACGTGTTTCTCTTGCTCTGAAAATGCGTTTAAGGCAATAAAAAGTTCATATGATCCCAGCTAAACAAAAGCCTTAATCTTCATGTTTTCACTTGTACAAGTGTCAAATTAGCCCTCTGCAGCCTAAATGATACATCATTAATATTAAAACAATGCAGAAAATATTTTGTTCAGAAAACGTTTTTCTCTTGCTCTGAAAATGCTTTTAAGGCAATCAAAAGTTCACATGATCATCACAACTAAACAGAAGGCTATATATTCATGTTTTCACTTGTATAAGTGTCATATTAGCATTCTGCAGCCTAAATACACACACATTTCATTATAAAACATAAAACCATGAAGAAAACATTTACTTCAGAAAACGTGTTTCTCTTGCTCTGAAAATGCGTTTAAGGCAATAAAAAGTTCATATGATCCCCAGAGCTAAACAAAAGGCTTAGTCTTCATGTTTTCACTTGTATAAGTGTCAGATTAGCACTGTGCAGCCTATTCAGAATTTAATTTCATCAAAAAACTTAGAACCATGAAGAAAACATTAAATTCAGAAAACGTGTTTCTCTTGCTCTGAAAATGCGTTTAAGGCAATAAAAAGCGCAATATGATCCTCACAGCTAAACAAATGATCCTCACAGCTAAAAGAAGGCAATAAAAAGTTCAATGATCTCACAACTAAACAGAAGGCTTCATGTTTTCACTTGTACAAGTGTCAGATTAGCACTCTGCAGCCTAAATACACACAAATTTCATTATAAAACATAAAACCATGAAGAAAACATTTACTTCAGAAAACGTGTTTCTCTTGCTCTGAAAATGCGTTTAAGGCAATAAAAAGTTCATATGATCCCCAGAGCTAAACAAAAGGCTTAGTCTTCATGTTTTCACTTGTATAAGTGTCAGATTAGCACTGTGCAGCCTATTCAGAATTTAATTTCATCAAAAAACTTAGAACCATGTCATATTAGCACTCTGCAGCCTAAATACACACAAAATTTCATTAAAACCATGAGCAAAAATTCAGAAAACGTGTTTCTCTTGCTCTGAAAATGCGTTTAAGGCAATAAAAAGTTCATATGATCCCCAGAGCTAAACAAAAGGCTTAGTCTTCATGTTTTCACTTGTATAAATGTCAGATTAGCACTGTGCAGCATATTCAGACACTAATTTCATCAAAAAACTTCAAACCATGAAGAAAACATTAAATTCAGAAAACGTGTTTCTCTTGCTCTGAAAATGCGTTTAAGGCAATAAAAAGCGCAATATGATCCTCACAGCTAAACAAAAGGCTGAATCTTCATGTTTTGGCTTGTATAAGTGTCAAATTAGCCCTCTGCAGCCTAAATAGATACATCATAAAAATTAATATAATGCAGACTTGTTCAGAAAATTTTTGTTCAGAAAACGTGTTTCTCTTGCTCTGAAAATGCGTTTAGGGCAATAAAAAGTTCACATGATCATCACAGCTAAACAGAAGGCTATATATTCATGTTTTCACTTGAATAAGTGTCATATTAGCACTCTGCAGCCTAAATACACACACATTTCATTATAAAACATAAAACCATGAAGAAAACATTTACTTCAGAAAACGTGTTTCTCTTGCTCTGAAAATGCGTTTAAGGCAATAAAAAGTTCATATGATCCCCAGAGCTAAACAAAAGGCTTAGTCTTCATGTTTTCACTTGTATAGGTGTCAGATTAGCACTGTGCAGCATATTCAGACACTAATTTCATCAAAAAACTTTAAACCATGAAGAAAACATTAAATTCAGAAAACGTGTTTCTCTTGCTCTGAAAATGCGTTTAAGGCAATAAAATGCGCAATATGATCCTCACAGGTGTCAGGTCTGTGTGCGAAAGAACATTAAGAGCTGCCCTCACTGTTTCATTTGTGGTCAGGAAGGACATAGAGCTGTGGGCTGTCTGCGAAGAAAGGCACCGGGAAACGGGGTAAGGTCCTGGAGTGAAGGTTCCAGTGATCAATGGCAATGACAAGCCTCCAGTACAAATCAACCCGGTTGAACCAGTAACATCCATAAGTCTGACGACGCAGTGTCAGTCAACATCAAAAAAACGTGTAGTTATCACCCATTACAGGCTGTTCCGGGCTTCCTTCAGCAGGCAGGGTGTTGGTTTTGGTAATGATGCTGGTAGGCCAATGGAAAAGCTTCCTCTAGCTGCTGCCCATCCTCTGGTTCCGTAGTTTGCGCCTGGGGGTGGAATTCTGATGCTACAGCTCTGAAATTGTAAGGTTCAGGTTGAAACGCCTGATGACTGACTGAGGTAATCGTCGGAGAATGTATTAACATCCCTCCTCTTCATCTGAATATCCAGACTCCTGCCCAACTGCTTCCCTGCTATAAGCCTGTCTGTCTAGCTGTTTTTCTGTTTATTCTTCACCCTACGGGGCTGTTCAACTGGCAAATCATTGACAGACGGTAGGAGATTACGGTGTAACACACGGGTAGTTTTGTCTCCGTTTGCTGCCAGAACCTTGTACACTGGTCCATCTCCCATTCTTTCAATGACCCTGTGGACTCTTTCCTCCCAATAAACCCGGAGCTTGCCAGATCCACCTCTCTCAGATAGGTTCCTGACAAGTACACAATCCCCTGGCTGGAGTACAATGCCTTTAACACCACAGTCAGAGTATTTCTTCCCTTTTTCAGAGCTCTTTTGACTGTTCTCAGAGGCAATTCTGTAAGCATCTTGCATTCGACAGGCCCACCTAGGTGCGTATTCCTGTCAGCTTTTTACTTCTTTGTCAGCTGTCAGACCAACAACTAAGTCGATGGGCAACCGGGGAGACCTTCCATAGAGGAAGAAGAACGGTGAATAGCCAACGGACTCATGTTTTGTACAGTTGTACGCATGAACTACTTCAGGCAAATAGTCTTTCCACTCAGCTTTCCTTTCCTCTTGGAGAGTGCGTAGCATCTGTAACAGTGTTCTATTCAGACGTTTTACAGGGTTGCTCTGCGGATGGTATGGGGTGGTTCAGGAATGCACAATGCCAGACAACTCTTGAAGCCGCTGGAATCGACTGTTGTGAAACTCCCGACCTTGATCATGATGTAGTCTCTCTGGATAAGAGAACAGTGGAATAAAATCACAAAAGATTTTCTCAGCAGCAACCTTGCCTGACTTATTCTTAGTCGGGTAGGATTGTGCGAAA
This sequence comes from Hippocampus bargibanti, assembly GCF_051943395.1. Taxonomy (NCBI): domain Eukaryota; kingdom Metazoa; phylum Chordata; class Actinopteri; order Syngnathiformes; family Syngnathidae; genus Hippocampus; species Hippocampus bargibanti. Next base: position 21,708,619 of record NC_142745.1, read on the forward strand.
CGAGTAAAGTGGTCTACCAGGACTAGAATATATTCATAGCCTCCTTTACTTGGCTCAAGATTGAGATAATCAATAGAAATGAGCTCAAATGGGGCACTAATAGGGATGTTGCCCATGGGTGCTTTTTGGTGGGTCGTTTCTGTTTAATGCAGGAATACTGGCGAATTACGTAGTTTTCTATTTCGTGCTGCATGAATGGCCAATAGAACCTCTGCCTTGCAAGGGTGATCACCTTGTCAGCTCCGACATGCAGGTGTTTGAGCACAGTCGACTTAAGTTTACTAGGGAGAACGAGCTGTTTCCATTTCCCCGCCTGTCTGTATAAAATTCCATTGTCCAGTTTAAGTCTATTCCATTCGTGTACTAGTCTCCTTTCCTCTGGTCCCATTTGTCTTTTATCTTTGTCATTGGGGTTCCATCCCCTCCTCTTCAGTGTCATTACCTCAGAGATTGATGCATCCTCTTCCTGAGCAGCTCTGATATCATCTGGAGTTATAACGGGGATTGTCACCCGGAGAAAATCCTCACCATCAGAGGTGAGTTGCAACACATCCATCCATGGCACATCCTCTTCAGCCACAGCCTTGTCCCCCTGCCATATGGTGTAAATCACTTCTGGAGGAAAAGTTTCAGTGTACTCCTCTGTGTGTCCCTCCAGTTTAACTGGATAACGCGACAGTGTGTCGGAATCAGCATTCGCCTTGCCTGGCCTGCGCTTTATTGTGAAGTGGAAATCCGCCAATTCACCCACCCAGCGATGTCCGGCAGCATTGAGTTTGGCCGTGCTCATGTCACGGTTTGCGAGGTGGTGATGGCGGGTTCGGATCCCAAAAAGCAGGCAGGGGGGAGCAGGAGGTTGTTTGACAAATTGTATTAAAATAAAGTCAGCAGGAACAAAATGTAAAACATCAAAATGATCTGAATGGAAAAAATACAAAGTAGCAAAAGAAAACCAAGTGTAAAAGTCCGCCAAGGTTAAACAAACACGTACACGATGCATGCTGCAACCAAGCAGCAAACAAACAATGAATCGGCACCGGATGATCGTGCCAGGTGTTATTGATTTTTACGACCAGCACCTGCGAGGCTGCCGGCAGGGCTGACGTCGCTACCCGCTGGTCGCCAATCTGATCGGGACGACCAGCACCTGTGCAGGTGCAGGCGGGGCCGACAGCGCCCCCCGTTGGTCTCTTGCTCTGAAAATGCGTTTAAGGCAATAAAAAGTTCATATGATCCCCAGAGCTAAACAAAAGGCTTAGTCTTCATGTTTTCACTTGTATAAGTGTCAGATTAGCACTGTGCAGCCTATTCAGACACTAATTTCATCCAAAAACTTTAAACCATGAAGAAAACATTAAATTCAGAAAACGTGTTTCTCTTGCTCTGCAAATGCGTTTAAGGCAATAAAAAGCGCAATATCATCCTCACAGCTAAACAAAAGGCTGAATCTTCATGTTTTGGCTTATATAACTGTCATATTAGCACTCTGCAGCCTAAATACACACAAATTTCATTATAAAACATAAAACCATGAGGAAAACATTTACTTCGGAAAACGTGTTTCGCTTGCTCAGAAAATGCGTTTAAGGCAATAAAAAGTTCATATGATCCCCAGAGCTAAACAAAAGCCTTAATCTTCATGTTTTCACTTGTACAAGTGTCAAATTAGCCCTCTGCAGCCTAAATGATACATCATTAATATTAAAACAATGCAGAAAATATTTTGTTCAGAAAACGTTTTTCTCTTGCTCTGAAAATGCTTTTAAGGCAATCAAAAGTTCACATGATCATCACAACTAAAAAGAAGGCTATATATTCATGTTTTCACTTGTATAAGTGTCATATTAGCATTATGCAGCCTAAATACACACACATTTCATTATAAAACATAAAACCATAAAGAAAACATTTACTTCAGAAAACGTGTTTCTCTTGCTCTGAAAATGCGTTTAAGGCAATAAAAAGTTCATATGATCCCCAGAGCTAAACAAAAGGCTTAGTCTTCATGTCTTCACTTGTATAAGTGTCAGATTAGCACTGTGCAGCCTATTCAGACACTAATTTCATCAAAAAACTTAAAACCATGAAGAAAACATTAAATTCAGAAAACGTGTTTCTCTTGCTCTGAAAATGCGTTTAAGGCAATAAAAAGCGCAATATGATCCTCACAGCTAAACAAAAGGCTGAATCTTCATGTTTTGGCTTGTATAAGTGTCAAATTAGCCCTCTGCAGCCTAAATAGATACATCATAAAAATTAATATAATGCAGACAATATATTGTTCAGAAAACGTGTTTCTCTTGCTCTGAAAATGCGTTTAAGGCAATAAAAAGTTCACATGATCCTCACAGCTAAACTAAAGGCTGAATCTTCATGTTTTGGCTTATATAACTGTCATATTAGCACTCTGCAGCCTAAATACACACAAATTCCATTATAAAACATAAAACCATGAGGAAAACATTTACTTCAGAAAACGTGTTTCTCTTGCTCTGAAAATGCGTTTAAGGCAATAAAAAGCGCAATATGATCCTCACAGCTAAACAAAAGGCTGGATCTTCATGTTTTGGCTTGTATAAGTGTCAAATTAGCCCTCTGCAGCCTAAATAGATACATCATAAAAGTTAAAACAATGCAGAAAATATTTTGTTCAGAAAACGTGTTTCTCTTGCTCTGAAAATGCGTTTAAGGCAATAAAAAGTTCACATGATCATCACAGCTAAACAGAAGGCTATATATTCATTTTTTCACTTGAATAAGTGTCATATTAGCACTCTGCAGCCTAAATACACACACATTTCATTATAAAACATAAAACCATGAAGAAAACATTTACTTCAGAAAACGTGTTTCTCTTGCTCTGAAAATGCGTTTAAGGCAATAAAAAGTTCATATGATCCCCAGAGCTAAACAAAAGGCTTAGTCTTCATGTTTTCACTTGTATAGGTTTCAGATTAGCACTGTGCAGCCTATTCAGACACTAATTTCATCAAAAAACTTTAAACCATGAAGAAAACATTAAATTCAGAAAATGTGTTTCTCTTGCTCTGAAAATGCGTTTAAGGCAATAAAATGCGCAATATGATCCTCACAGCTAAACAAAAGGCTGAATCTTCATGTTTTGGCTTGTATAAGTGTCAAATTAGCCCTCTGCAGCCTAAATAGATACATCATAAAAATTAATATAATGCAGACTTGTTCAGAAAATTTTTGTTCAGAAAACGTGTTTCTCTTGCTCTGAAAATGCGTTTAGGGCAATAAAAAGTTCACATGATCATCACAGCTAAACAGAAGGCTATATATTCATGTTTTCACTTGAATAAGTGTCATATTAGCACTCTGCAGCCTAAATACACACACATTTCATTATGAAACATAAAACCATGAAGAAAACATTTACTTCAGAAAACGTGTTTCTCTTGCTCTGAAAATGCGTTTAAGGCAATAAAAAGTTCATATGATCCCCAGAGCTAAACAAAAGGCTTAGTCTTCATGTTTTCACTTGTATAGGTGTCAGATTAGCACTGTGCAGCCTATTCAGACACTAATTTCATCAAAAAACTTTAAACCACGAAGAAAACATTAAATTCAGAAAATGTGTTTCTCTTGCTCTGAAAATGCGTTTAAGGAAATAAAATGCGCAATATGATCCTCACAGGTGTCAGGTCTGTGTGCGAAAGAACATTAAGAGCTGCCCTCACTGTTTCATTTGTGGTCAGGAAGGACATAGAGCTGTGGGCTGTCTGCGAAGAAAGGCACCGGGAAACGGGGTAAGGTCCTGGAGTGAAGGTTCCAGTGATCAATGGCAATGACAAGCCTCCAGTACAAATCAACCCGGTTGAACCAGTAACATCCATAAGTCTGACGACGCAGTGTCAGTCAACATCAAAAAAACGTGTAGTTATCACCCATTACAGGCTGTTCCGGGCTTCCTTCAGCAGGCAGGGTGTTGGTTTTGGTAATGATGCTGGTAGGCCAATGGAAAAGCTTCCTCTAGCTGCTGCCCATCCTCTGGTTCCGTAGTTTGCGCCTGGGGGTGGAATTCTGATGCTACAGCTCTGAAATTGTAAGGTTCAGGTTGAAACGCCTGATGACTGACTGAGGTAATCGTCGGAGAATGTATTAACATCCCTCCTCTTCATCTGAATATCCAGACTCCTGCCCAACTGCTTCCCTGCTATAAGCCTGTCTGTCTAGCTGTTTTTCTGTTTATTCTTCACCCTACGGGGCTGTTCAACTGGCAAATCATTGACAGACGGTAGGAGATTACGGTGTAACACACGGGTAGTTTTGTCTCCGTTTGCTGCCAGAACCTTGTACACTGGTCCATCTCCCATTCTTTCAATGACCCTGTGGACTCTTTCCTCCCAATAAACCCGGAGCTTGCCAGATCCACCTCTCTCAGATAGGTTCCTGACAAGTACACAATCCCCTGGCTGGAGTACAATGCCTTTAACACCACAGTCAGAGTATTTCTTCCCTTTTTCAGAGCTCTTTTGACTGTTCTCAGAGGCAATTCTGTAAGCATCTTGCATTCGACAGGCCCACCTAGGTGCGTATTCCTGTCAGCTTTTTACTTCTTTGTCAGCTGTCAGACCAACAACTAAGTCGATGGGCAACCGGGGAGACCTTCCATAGAGGAAGAAGAACGGTGAATAGCCAACGGACTCATGTTTTGTACAGTTGTACGCATGAACTACTTCAGGCAAATAGTCTTTCCACTCAGCTTTCCTTTCCTCTTGGAGAGTGCGTAGCATCTGTAACAGTGTTCTATTCAGACGTTTTACAGGGTTGCTCTGCGGATGGTATGGGGTGGTTCAGGAATGCACAATGCCAGACAACTCTTGAAGCCGCTGGAATCGACTGTTGTGAAACTCCCGACCTTGATCATGATGTAGTCTCTCTGGATAAGAGAACAGTGGCATAAAATCACAAAAGATTTTCTCAGCAGCAACCTTGCCTGACTTATTCTTAGTCGGGTAGGATTGTGCGAAACGAGTAAAGTGGTCTACCAGGACTAGAATATATTCATAGCCTCCTTTACTTGGCTCAAGATTGAGATAATCAATAGAAATGAGCTCAAATGGGGCACTAATAGGGATGTTGCCCATGGGTGCTTTTTGGTGGGTCGTTTCTGTTTAATGCAGGAATACTGGCGAATTACGTAGTTTTCTATTTCGTGCTGCATGAATGGCCAATAGAACCTCTGCCTTGCAAGGGTGATCACCTTGTCAGCTCCGACATGCAGGTGTTTGAGCACAGTCGACTTAAGTTTACTAGGGAGAACGAGCTGTTTCCATTTCCCCGCCTGTCTGTATAAAATTCCATTGTCCAGTTTAAGTCTATTCCATTCGTGTACTAGTCTCCTTTCCTCTGGTCCCATTTGTCTTTTATCTTTGTCATTGGGGTTCCATCCCCTCCTCTTCAGTGTCATTACCTCAGAGATTGATGCATCCTCTTCCTGAGCAGCTCTGATATCATCTGGAGTTATAACGGGGATTGTCACCCGGAGAAAATCCTCACCATCAGAGGTGAGTTGCAACACATCCATCCATGGCACATCCTCTTCAGCCACAGCCTTGTCCCCCTGCCATATGGTGTAAATCACTTCTGGAGGAAAAGTTTCAGTGTACTCCTCTGTGTGTCCCTCCAGTTTAACTGGATAACGCGACAGTGTGTCGGAATCAGCATTCGCCTTGCCTGGCCTGCGCTTTATTGTGAAGTGGAAATCCGCCAATTCACCCACCCAGCGATGTCCGGCAGCATTGAGTTTGGCCGTGCTCAGGACATACGCGAGGGGGTTATTGTCCGTGTACACAGTGAATGTGGGTGCATAGTAGAGATAATCTCGAAATTTGTCGCAGATTGCCCACTTCAACGCCAGAAAATCAAGCTTTCCAGAATGGAGATTATATTTTTTCTCTGAAGGTGAGAGTGTTCTGGATCCATAAGCAACAACGCGAAGTTTATCTCCCTGCTGCTGATAAAGCCCAGCCCCCAGACCTTCATTGGATGCGTCCATATTTAACACAAAGGGCAGATTAAAGTCTGGGTAGGCTAAAATATGTGGACCGGTCAATATATCTACCAGGCGGGAGACCACAGCACTGTGTTCGGGGCCCCACTGGACAGGGTTACCAGAGGGAAGCTGGCCTAACTTGGTGACTTTCATTTGGCATGCAGCGGTGTTGTGAACTGGCCTCTGGTCAGGCTGAGTGGCCACCTATATCAGTTTAAACAGCGGCCGTGCAATCCTGTCAAAGTCCTGTACGAAGGATCTATAGTAGCCCAAGAACCCCAATAGAGCTCTGACTTCCCCCACATTGCGTGGTGTCTCTCTTTTAACTGCAAAACGGCTTCCAGGTCTTTAGGGTCTATGCGGACACCATCACTTGACACGAGACGACGCAAGTACCTCATTTGTCGTTTGAACAGTTCACATTTATTCAGACGTAGCTTTATGCCATGCTCCTGCAGGCGGTGAAGAACTTTCCTCAGGTCCTCTACGTGTTCATGAAATGATTTTGAAAAGCAGAGCACGTCATCCAGATAAGGAGAGCAGCATTCGTCCCTCAGGCCATCAAGAACGTCCTCCATACATCTTTGAAAGGCTGCTGGCACATTAGTTATGCCAAATGGGAGGCTGAGCCACTCGTACAGCCCCCAAGGGGTGCTGAAAGCCGCTAGATGCCTGGAACTGTCATCAACAAAGCCCTGGTGGTAAGCGCTGCCTTGTTCGAGTATTGAGAACCAAGAGTAGACCCCCAGGTTATCTAGCAGATATTGAATGAGTGGGTGACGATCGGGGACAGTTTTGCGATTTAGCTCCCTAACTTTTTTATCTTTTTTTTTCTAACACAGACGACAAGAGATGAGTATGCTGAAGTGGATTTTCTTATCCAACCAAGGTGAAGTAGGTTTTGCACATAGTCTTTGACCTCTTGGTAAAGGGGTTTTGGAATGGCATTGTAACGCTTTTGCACCGGCGTGATGTCAGTGAGTTGGATCTTGAGTTGCAGGTTTGGAATGCAACCTATATCAGCATTACCTCTTGCAAAGACATCTGACTCTTCATGAAACATGTCTCTGGCAATCCCCTGTTCTTCCTCTTTGAGATGTGACAAGTCAACCGGAGGATGCCACTTGTCTGTGGTCAGAGCCGAGCAGATTTTAACGGTGGGACTGTTTAGCGGCTTTGGATTGTCGGAGCACTCCTTAAAGGGCATGACCCCAGTAACTTCCTCAATTGAGCCCAGAATAGTTCTCTGTGAACGATGAATGTCATGTTTACTAACATTCTGAATGGGATTTTTTACAATTTTTGTCGGCCCACTGGGTACATGTACTAACGAAGAGAACGGCTCTAGCCCCTCAGGGCAGTTCTTCCCTATACTGGGCTCAAATAGAATTGTTCCCCCCTTGGGCCATGCTCTGACTCTGCACTTCACCTCCCATATCTTGCCCGCAGGAATAATGAGTCCCTTCTTCTCAACACACACATGGTACCGGAGGAATGTCTCATCAGGGCCCAATTTCTGAAGAACAGAAATCAAGGTCTCTACAGTGCGTTCGCTGACACTCATGGCTTCTTACAGTATGGCTGCAAGGTCCACCTGTTCATTGTTCTCTTTGATCATTTCTGCAATCACATAGCTTCCTACGAGAGGACAGTTAACACAACTCGTACTGATTAGTATGGGAACTTGTATGTCAGCATGTCCATGGTTTCCACTCCGTATCTGCAACCCAACATTAGCCCATCCATCAAAGGGAACCGCTGTGCCATTCGCTGCAGATACCTCAAACGGTTGTTCCGGGAAAAGGGATGAAAGTGGCTGAATGGTTACGTTGGCAGTGCTTCCTCTACCCACGCCCTACTCACCACGGTCACTTGAGACCCTGAGTCAAGCAGCATTTGGAGTGGGACCCCATTGAGTGCACAGGAGACAATACATCGCTTGCCAATTACTTGTGCTACATGTTTTTTTTTCATGTTGACTGACACTGCGTCGTCAGACTTATGGAGGTTACTGGTTCAACCGAGTTGATTTGTACTGGAGGCTTGTCATTGGCATTGATCACTGGAAGCCTCACTCCAGTGACCTTACCCTGTTTCCCGGTGCCTTTCTTCGCAGACAGCCCACAGCTCTATGTCCTTCCTGACCACAAATGAAACAGTGAGGGCAGCTCTTAATGTTCTTTCGCACACAGACCTGACACCTGCCCGTCTCATTCGTTGGTGTCTGGGGTCGCGTTGAGGATCGAGTCAGGGACGGACATGGATCTACCTGAGGCGCCGATTCTGTAGGTTTAACAACTTGGACAAAGTGTTTGGTGAGTGCGGTCACTTGTGCAGTCAGCTCGAGAATGGCAGCACGGTTAGCCTGTAATTCAGAGTCAACTTTGGTCTGGTTAATCTGGTCAGTTTGATTAGTTTGAGCAGCATGGACATTCACGTATCGATTTATGGTCACAGTACCGAGGCGTTTCACCCTCTCAGCCTCTTCACTTGTGGATCCCCAGGTATCCCCTAGGCCTCAGGCCTAGGGGATATCTGGGTCGGTCCAAAGGCGTCACAGGCAGGTAGCACTGTCAACGACGAGGAAAAGACGACACGAGACAACCGTGTTAATCAGCTTCACACAGCGGCATTTATGACTAACTCATTTACTCATCAAAACATCAATTCAGCAATTTCAATATCCGAATACGTTCATGTGTAGATCTATACATTCAACATCTATACATTGTATATATATCCTCCACATTCGCACATGATTATGCATGTCTGCACGCTCATGTGTGTTGTACTGGGAACTACAATTGACATCCAAAAATCCAAATTCATCAAAGCCACAAAACATTCATCAAAGCCACAAAACAAGGTTTCATATATAGCATCGCCCAACAAGTCCCCAATTACTTTGACATCTTGAGGATGTCTAACACTTATTATTTTGAATACCTGTGAACGACGAGGACAAGACGACACGAGACAACCGTGTTAATCAGTTTCACACAGCGGCATTTATGACTAACGGCGCATGCGTGAGCTGAGCCTACATCGTCTTCCTCTGTTCTATTCACAGGCGCGTAGCGCCCTCTCCTGACTTGGTAGTCTAATCGAATAACATACAGTAACAGAGGTCGTTTCTAACCCCCTACACTCTCCCCTGCTTTAAAAGATGTCCCCCGACATCTTGACTATACCAACAAGTACCAGTAGAAGCACAGTCATCTGTCGGGTCTCAGTAGGGTGGTGTCAGTCACATTCAAATGCTTGTCTGCTGTCTAATAAGTCTATACTGTCTGGGTAGGGTAGTAATAGGGTTCAGTCGTGGGGTAAGGCATGCAAGTATACAAGACATTTGCCCCAGGTCTTCAGGGCTGGTATGATGGATGACCCAAGTGTTCATATGTGAATATCTGCTACAACGTCCAAATCTGGCAAAACAGCGGCAAACTAAATCTTTAATGACTATGCTTTAAAGTTTGGGTTCTTTCTTCGGATTCACCATGATCAGGCTGGTCAATTTGGAAATCAACTTTTTGCTCAACTGAAGGAATATTGTGGGGTAGCGGGTTCAAGGACAACCCCCTACCACCCACAGGGAAATGGACAGGTTGAACAATTTAATTGAACACTGATCCAGATGTTAAAGACACTGACAGAGAAACAAAAGAGTAACTGGAAAGACTCACTAAACAAACTAGTTCGTGCTTACAACTGTACCAAAAGTGAGGTGACAGGATTTTCACCTTTTTACTTACTTTATGGACGTTCACCACGTTTACCAGTTGATATGTTGTTTAGTTTGAATCCAGACTCTAACCAGGGTGACACAAACCAGAGGGACTATGTGAGGAAGTTGAAAAAGGGTATGGAGGAAGCGTATGTGATCACGCAAGAAGATAACAACAAAGCTGCTGCCAGGATTAAGATCTGTTGCCCGGTGATCGTGTTCTAGTTCGAAACTTAACCCCACGCGGAGGTTCAGGCAAACTGAGAAACCACTGGGAGGATGTTGTTCAGACAGTGGTTCGTAAAGTCAGCAAAGACATTCCAGTTTATGAGCTGAAACCTGAGAGGGGGAAGGGCAGATCTAGGATACTCCCCCGCAATCTCTTGCTGCAATGTGATCATTTGCCATTAGAGACTTCACTACAGCCACAGTCCAAGAAAAAATCCACTTGGCAACGACCAAACAAGATGCCAAAGATAAATCCAGATGAGAATGATGAGGAGGATGAGTATTATCCAGTGTTGCATCGCCAGAGCACCCGACCAGACTCACCAGAACTGCGGGACTTGAGCTTCGTGGAGACAACACCATGATGACAATCAACTGGGGAATGAACTGCCGGGGAGCTGCGGAAGTTGACCAACCTCAGGAGGGCAACATTGGTCCGGAAAATGATCCACCTGTGACGGTGTGTCCCCCTTTTCCCCAGCCACTCCCCAGTAATTCTGATATTGGGGGAAATACAACGGCCACGACGAGAACACAGGAAACCCAATTTATTCACGTATGGTTCGCCATCTTGTTACAATGTAGGGACAGTACCATGTTATGGTGAACAGACAATGCCTTGGATGTATGGTGCACACCCCTATTATGCCACGGAGTACTACAGAGATGGTTAAGCGACATTTCTGTTTGATAGCACAGTGAGATGGAAACAAGAAGAGCCCGATGAGCCCTGATGTGTATAATTAAAACGGAATGTATGAAAAGAGTTCCAGTCTGTGAACTGTTGATTGTTATAATGTAAACAGAATGTATGAAAAGAGTTCCAGTCTGTAAACTGTTCATTATTATAGTTCATATTTGGATGCAGTTCATAATACCATGCGTAATTGTTTTGGGCATGTCGTCCAGCGCATTTATTTAATTACTAGTACATATGTTGGGGACAACATCTATTTTGAGGGGGAGTATGTGACAGGTTGTAAAGTATCTCATTTCGTATTTTGGTTACATTCACGTAGTTATATTGGTTTACAAATGATATATATCGAAAATGTTTATTTAAACAAGGAAAGCCTGCTTCGGTTAGTGTTTCATGTCGGACCGATTTAGATCGTTGGACAGGGAATTGTTGTGCGCATACGTTTGCATTACATTTGGGCATTCGAAGTAAACCACTTTGAGTCAAGACATATCGCACTGCTTGTCTTGTGGTTTTTTTTCTGGATCCCACAACACCGTATCTCCCTTACCATAGTGGAGAGCGCAACATTAGCACTCTGCAGCCTAAATAGACACTAATTTCGTCATAAAATTTACCATGAAGAAACATTTTGTTCAGAAAACGTGTTTCTCATGCTCTGAAAATGCGTTTAAGGCAATAAAAAGTTCATATGATCCTCATAGCTACACAAACGAATGATTTTTCATCTTTTCACTTGTATAAGTGCCAGATTAGCATCCTGCAGCCTAAATAGACACTGATTTCATCATAAAAGTTAAAACAATGCAGAAAACATTTTGTTCAGAAAACGTGTTTCTCTTGCTCTGAAAATGCGTTTAAGGCAATAAAAAGTTCACATGATCATTACAGCTAAACAAAAGGCTGAATCTTCATGTTTTCACTTGTATAAATGTCTGATTAGCACTCTGCAGCCTAATAAGACCCTAATTCCACCATAAAACGTCAAATAATGAAGAAAACATTTACTTCAGAAAACGTGTTTCTCTTGCTCTGAAAATGCGTTTAAGGCAATAAAAAGTTCATATGATCCCCAGAGCTAAACAAAAGGCTTAATCATCATGTTTTCACTTGTACAAGTGTCAAATTAGCCCTCTGCAGCCTAAATAGATACATCATTAATATTAAAACAATGCCGAAAATATTTTGTTCAGAAAACGTGTTTCTCTTGCTCTGAAAATGCGTTTAAGGCAATAAAAAGTTCACATGATCATCACAGCTAAACAGAAGGCATATATTCATGTTTTCACTTGAATAAGTGTCATATTAGCACTATGCAGCCTAAATACACACACATTTCATTATAAAACATAAAACCATGAAGAAAACATTTACTTCAGAAAACGTGTTTCTCTTGCTCTGAAAATGCGTTTAAGGCATTAAAAAGTTCATATGATCCCCAGAGCTAAACAAAAAGGCTTAGTCTTCATGTCTTCACTTGTATAAGTGTCAGATTAGCACTGTGCAGCCTATTCAGACACTAATTTCATCAAAAAACTTCAAACCATGAAGAAAACATTAAATTCAGAAAACGTGTTTCTCTTGCTCTGAAAATGCGTTTAAGGCAATAAAAAGCGCAATATCATCCTCACAGCTAAACAAAAGGCTCAATCTTCATGTTTTGGCTTATATAACTGTCATATTAGCACTCTGCAGCCTAAATACACACAAATTTCATTATAAAACAAAAAACCATGAGGAAAACATTTACTTCGGAAAACGTGTTTCGCTTGCTCAGAAAATGCGTTTAAGGCAATAAAAAGTTCATATGATCCCCAGAGCTAAACAAAAGCCTTAATCTTCATGTTTTCACTTGTACAAGTGTCAAATTAGCCCTCTGCAGCCTAAATAATACATCATTAATATTAAAACAATGCAGAAAATATTTTGTTCAGAAAACGTTTTTCTCTTGCTCTGAAAATGCTTTTAAGGCAATCAAAAGTTCACATGATCATCACAACTAAAAAGAAGGCTATATATTCATGTTTTCACTTGTATAAGTGTCATATTAGCATTATGCAGCCTAAATACACACACATTTCATTATAAAACATAAAACCATAAAGAAAACATTTACTTCAGAAAACGTGTTTCTCTTGCTCTGAAAATGCGTTTAAGGCAATAAAAAGTTCATATGATCCCCAGAGCTAAACAAAAGGCTTAGTCTTCATGTCTTCACTTGTATAAGTGTCAGATTAGCACTGTGCAGCCTATTCAGACACTAATTTCATCAAAAAACTTCAAACCATGAAGAAAACATTAAATTCAGAAAACGTGTTTCTCTTGCTCTGAAAATGCGTTTAAGGCAATAAAAAGCGCAATATGATCCTCACAGCTAAACAAAAGGCTGAATCTTCATGTTTTGGCTTGTATAAGTGTCAAATTAGCCCTCTGCAGCCTAAATAGATACATCATAAAAATTAATATAATGCAGACAATATATTGTTCAGAAAACGTGTTTCTCTTGCTCTGAAAATGCGTTTAAGGCAATAAAAAGTTCACATGATCATCACAGCTAAACCGAAGGCTATATATTCATGTTTTTACTTGAATAAGTATCATATTAGCACTCTGCAGCCTAAATACACACACATTTCATTATAAAACATAAAACCATGAAGAAAACATTTACTTCAGAAAACGTGTTTCTCTTGCTCTGAAAATGTGTTTAAGGCAATAAAAAGTTCATATGATCCCCAGAGCTAAACAAAAGGCTGAATCTTCATGTTTTGGTTTATATAACTGTCATATTAGCACTCTGCAGCCTAAATACACACAAATTTCATTATAAAACATAAAACCATGAGCAAAACATTTACTTCAGAAAACGTGTTTCTCTTGCTCTGAAAATGCATTTAAGGCAATAAAAAGTTCATATGATCCCCAGAGCTAAACAAAAGCCTTAATCTTCATGTGGTTATTTTTTATCGTTCGCCCTTGGTTCATTGCTTCGACGGGTGTTGATGGAGATCGATGGTTAAGTCATCAGGGAGCCAGGACTTGAACAGAAAGTTGATTTAATTTGGAGAGCACGGGCATTGTAGTGTCGCGGAGGAGGGAGCGCATGGCGAGAGAGAGAGAGAGGAACGGGCTGCAGGAGTATTTATGCGGTGCATAGCAATGACGCGACAGGATGTGACGTACTAAAAGTGCGACATCGTGTAAAGGAAGGCAGGATATGACATACGAGGAAGTTCAAAATGTAAACAAAGATTACAGAGCGATGTTTAGAGATGTTTGGATGGCGAATTACCCTAACATCTCCCCCCTGACGAACATTTTTAACATCGGTCGAGGTGAACAGAAAAGAAAATCATAATGGAAACATTCTCAAATCAAAGTCATGTCATTCTCTAGCTACAATAGTCAAATCTTCATGGGATCCTGGATGGTGATCACCAGGATGACGAGTAGGAACAAAATTGTTTGTAGCATTTGTCGCAAGCAGGCCCAAGGGTGTGGTACAGACGACGAGCTGGTGAATGGGAAAAGGTGCGTGATCTTCGGCTCCAGTTGTGCATCGGGAATCTTCTTGACGAACGGTGTGGTGTCCTCGCGAGTCCAGACGAAGCTTGTAGCTGCTAAGACGGCTAGCAGCTCCGCAACCGGTCCATCCCACTTTGGCGTGGCCCACGTCATCTTCTTCATACCGCATCTCTGTCCTGTGGAGACTAAAAGAAGACTTGTGCCAGGTCACATGTCAAAGGGATGGTTTCATTCTGCACAGCACCCTTTCTTGGTGTTTCTTTCCCTATCAAAATCTGTCTCATCGTTTAGGCTCTATAATGCATTCTCTCACAGAAATGGCAGACATTGTTATTGTTAGATTTTAGTTGGTTAGTGTATGTTAGTTGTTAGTGAGTCTGCATTTCTGGAGGGCACCGCTTTCTTGTGGGAATGATATTGCAGCTAACATCACTCAACACTAAAAGTGAAAATTTTGGCAATGATGATCTAGGCTATTGCCATTCCCCCCTGTTGAGACATGAAAAGTCTCAATTTGCCAATTGGGAACGTGTTTGCGCGGAACACGATCCCTCTTGGACATTGCACAGATCATCAATACGACCAGTCAGACCCTACTTCGCTGACGAAGCCTCTTGGATAGGAGGCGAAACGTCCGAAACCTTCAAATTTGTACAGATGACGGCTGAAGAAACGTTCTCATCGATGGACCACTCCTGTACGACTGAGAGCTTACACAGACATCAATTTGCATAAAACTGCTTGTCAATCATTGGTAAAAAATTTGGAGTCCAAATTTTGGCATGTCTCTCAACACCTGCATGAGAACTAATTCATGTAGCGTGTACCACGGAATTTTTGTACATTGAGCACAGCTTCTTCTGCTGTTACTCCTTTTCTGGCACCCAAGCAAATCATCTCTGCAAAAAATGTGTTTTTGGTGGACATTTGCATGTCACCAAATTGTATGGGTGGAGGACAGCCTTCTACAATTTGCACAAGTTGACATGGTCGTCAACATTATGGCGATCTGTGTAAATGGTCATCTCGTACTCGCCTTTTGTCATTCAGTTGGAGGGCACCAGTTGACAGTCAGTTTCGCTTCTGCGTAGGACATCCATTCGTGCAACCCAGCTTCATCTGCGGCCACCCTGGCACGGATTCCGCAGGAGTCCTCCCCTTCTGAAGGATCTCTTTCTCTCAATTCTGAAAGAGGCTGGTTAGCGTGGAAGCCCTACACAATATATCTGATTTCGCCTGAATCTCTGGCTGACATCGGTGCCCACTCAACTCATTTGCCAATTTCGTTCTTACCGGCGAGAAATTCCTTTAATGTGCACTGCAGTCAATTACTCCAATGTGCACTGCATCCAATTCATAATAATAATAATGATAATAATTCACAATCAAATCAATCTTGAGGTTATCCTGCACTTTTAGTCGTAACTATAACTACTTTTGAACTGACAAATGTCATCACTGTACGCAAAGGCAGCCAGAAGATAAATTAGCATCTGCATGCTGTCTTAATAAACGTTGGATTTCCTCCATTGCATCTCCAACATTGAATACTTTCAATGCAATCAAGCCTAATTGTAACAATTCGTTGCTCGCTAGATGGTTGGATGAGAAATATGTGCAATAAAAACTGTCATGCATTACGATAAATGCCATACATTACGCTTTTGGAAAACAAACTATTCTCAATATGGACTTTGTCATTGATCCCAAATCATCAGGTGGGTGTGCCAACTCTAGTTCTGCAGGTGCATCCCACCAGCCATTGCGGCCTCTCCTTTGTTGGGTCTCCTATGACAATTGGAGCAGAGATTAAACTTTGTTTCCAAAAACACCAAGAATGCAAATTCGGTTCGGATGATACTCCGGATGAAAATCACAGGATGGGTGGATGCAAATGGCTTGTGCACCCCACAGTTCATCAATTCATCTTGCAAATGGAACAATTTCTCAACCATCATCCCAGCTCTGTTTGCGAATTGTTGCTTTACACATCATCTGCACAAAAAGCATAATGAAAAAAGTTCAGTCATCAAATTTTGCAACTCCATCTTTTCCTTTTGAAATTAATTTCTCTGCTCAGAAACTAATAAAGGTGCATCCGATCAAATTCAATTTATCGTTTTTACGAATCAAATCATCTGCTCTGTGATTTCAGGGGATGACAATTGTCAGGTCAAAACCAGTGTAATGATCACGTCACAATCATTATCTTAATAAATCTATAACTTTCCTTCTATGAAATGTCCAATAATCTCAACTGGTGAATCTCTGTAAGGACTTAATCACCAGCAAATTTAGTTACATTTACCTTGCCAATTCCATCCAATTCAAGATAAATGTTCCTGTTATTCAGCCCAATTTACTGACCATTTTATTTACTTTTTCCAATTGAACCGTCGTTTACGAGCCAGCACAGTAGGGCCTCAGAATTTTCTCTGGGTCTTTTAAACCCCTCTTTGAAGCTCTGTGCTGACAAAAACCCGTGATAAGAGGCATCGTAAATAACTCTGGCTTGTTTCAAATGGCTTGAACAAGCTGTGTACAAGTTGGTTCAGCTCTGTTTGACAAACTAAACTCATAATTTTATAAAGTCACTCTTTGATTCTGTCATTTTATACAATTTCCATTTCATTTCGCATTTGCCCAAATCAGGATTTCAAAATGATTTGTCTTACATG
Organism: Hippocampus bargibanti; assembly: GCF_051943395.1. Taxonomy (NCBI): domain Eukaryota; kingdom Metazoa; phylum Chordata; class Actinopteri; order Syngnathiformes; family Syngnathidae; genus Hippocampus; species Hippocampus bargibanti. The sequence goes on from NC_142745.1 coordinate 21,725,493, forward strand.
GAAAAGGGCATGTAGCTTCAAAAGAGTGAATTAATCATAATCATTTATCATTGAATCTAGCACCATCCATCTTGCTGATTTCAGTTCAATTTGAGATAAACATCCTTATTTCCTCAATTGAACCGTGATAGAGGAAAAACTTGAGCAAAAACATACATGATTGTTATCCTAAGGAATGCAATGGTCTCACTGCTTAAACACCATCCCCCAGTTTTTGAGACACAGCAGGCCAGATCCCAGCAGTCATAAATAACTCCAAAACGCAAATGGCCAATGTTCAAATCGCTCTTGAGAACAATGTGGCACTATTTCAACGCTGATAATTTTACAAATTCACTGTAGTTCGGCTTATGTCTATTCATTTGTCCGCTGTCTTCATTTATTCGCTCACTCAGTCTAATTAATTATTTAATTCAGTTTTTTTGTTTCAAGTAGACGGCATTCATCAATAAGCTATGGAAAAAGAAACAGTGTTATGTCATTCATGAGGACGTCGAGCGGAGACGAAAGTCTCCTCGCTGCATGGTTGAACAGGTCTCCCGATGAGACAGGACAGCCCACTCCATGGCACCCGGTCGAGTCCTCTTGTGATGACAAGGGCGCCTCGGTTCTGTGGAGAAGAGAGGCCTCGCGGCAGAATCAAATTCGGCAGGAAGAATGTCTTTTATACACATGGTTGTGTATGTCAACGCAGCCCTTTATTAATTTTATTTTCGTTGATTAACTTGTTCGCGAATGAATCAATTTGCCGATCTCAGAATGTGGTTGTGAATTCACCCCCCATCCCCCTCTTACGGGTACAGAAAGAAGAATGGGGAGGTGGTCCATCCGCATTCTTTGGTTTTCTTAGAAGTTTACACAACGCGCGCACATACACAACAATACATAAAAACACACAATGCATGCACAAAAAGACGAAAGACAAAACACGAAAAGGGAAGACAAGAACACACACACAAGGACTGCTCCCCCTAACGCCCCCCTCCTCCAGCCGACCACCCTCTGCCCCCTGGACAATGAAACTCCCTGGGAAACCCCGTAGCAATGGCTAGCATTGTTGACCATGTGCTAGTGTTGGTGAATGAATTGAAATTACGGTAATCCACAATATCGCCAGTCAACAAGCAGGCCTCGCCGAGGGAACGAACGACCCCTCGTCTCTTGTGGGTACAAGCAGAAGCGCACCAAAAGCTAGGAGCTTTTGTCTCTTGTCGACAACCATTCTAGCTGCAGCTATTTAAAACAATAAACCTCCGGAGTGAAATTTAAAAAATCTCTCAATTTCCCAATTTCACTTCCGGCCCTCGCGCACAGTGAATTCCAAAAATCCACCCCTTGTGAATATTATAATTAGAATTATTCTGGTCTTACAGTACGATAGCCAGGGCGCGGCAAACCAGACATATCTCGATAAATATTAGGATCGATCAGTCGCGTGTATTTTTCCATTAATACACCTTAGGCCCGACTTAATGTGACCCGCCTTGGCCCGATCATCAGAAATAGAACCCATAATTTGAACATGGGATATAATCAGATGATATCTTCCAATAAAGTCGCGTTACTAGCCTCGATACGTGGATTACACGCAAAGAAATCCTTCTGGCCACAAAGGATTCCACATTCGTTCACCCAACATAGCAGCATGCTAGCGGCACTCACCCGTGAAACTCAACCGTGTGGTCAGGTCAGAATGAAGAGGCGCTCCCATCACGCACCCCTCAAGCGCTTCGGACCCAACCGGCGCGGGTTTCTTGGCACCAGAATGTTGGGTTATTTTTTATCGTTCGCCCTTGGTTCATTGCTTCGACGGGTGTTGATGGAGATCGATGGTTAAGTCATCAGGGAGCCAGGACTTGAACAGAAAGTTGATTTAATTTGGAGAGTACGGGCATTGTAGTGTCGCGGAGGAGGGAGCGCATGGCGAGAGAGAGAGAGAGGAACGGGCTGCAGGAGTAATTATGCGGTGCATAGCAATGACGCGACAGGATGTGACGTACTAAAAGTGCGACATCGTGTAAAGGAAGGCAGGACATGACATACGAGGAAGTTCAAAATGTAAACAAAGATTACAGAGCGATGTTTAGAGATGTTTGTATGGCGAATTACCCTAACATCATGAAACATGTCTCTGGCAATCCCCTGTTCTTCCTCTTTGAGATGTGACAAGTCAACCGGAGGATGCCACTTGTCTGTGGTCAGAGCCGAGCAGATTTTAACGGTCGGACTGTTTAGCGGCTTTGGATTGTCGGAGCACTCCTTAAAGGGCATGACCCCAGTAACTTCCTCAATTGAGCCCAGAATAGTTCTCTGTGAACGATGAATGTCATGTTTACTAACATTCTGAATGGGATTTTTTACAATTTTTGTCGGCCCACTGGGTACATGTACTAACGAAGAGAACGGCTCTAGCCCCTCAGGGCAGTTCTTCCCTATACTGGGCTCAAATAGAATTGTTCCCCCCTTGGGCCATGCTCTGACTCTGCACTTCAACTCCCATATCTTGCCCGCAGGAATAATGAGTCCCTTCTTCCCAACACACACATGGTACCGGAGGAATGTCTCATCAGGGCCCAATTTCTGAAGAACAGAAATCAAGGTCTCTACAGTGCGTTCGCTGACACTCATGGCTTCTTACAGTATGGCTGCAAGGTCCACCTGTTCATTGTTCTCTTTGATCATTTCTGCAATCACATAGCTTCCTACGAGAGGACAGTTAACACAACTCGTACTGATTAGTATGGGAACTTGTATGTCAGCATGTCCATGGTTTCCACTCCGTATCTGCAACCCAACATTAGCCCATCCATCAAAGGGAACCGCTGTGCCATTCGCTGCAGATACCTCAAACGGTTGTTCCGGGAAAAGGGATGGAAGTGGCTGAATGGTTACGTTGGCAGTGCTTCCTCTACCCACGCCCTACTCACCACGGTCACTTGAGACCCTGAGTCAAGCAGCATTTGGAGTGGGACCCCATTGAGTGCACAGGAGACAATACATCGCTTGCCAATTACTTGTGCTACATAGGCAGGGATTTTGGATATGGTAGCATCCAGGGACTCGTAGAAGGCATCTTTGGTGTTATCGTCAGCATCCAAGGTGGGAGCATAGGCGCTGATTAAAGTTGCGAAGCGACCTTTTACCAGGGGAATACGCCAGGTCATAAGCCGTTCACTGATGCCTTGGGGGGACTCAGGGATGTTACTGAGTAAGCTGCTTTTCACAGCAAAGCCAACTCCATGGAGTCTTCGCTCATTCTCTGGGAGACCCTTCCAGAAGAAGGTGTAACCTTCACCAACTTCTGTGAGTGAACCCTCGCCTGAGAACCGAGTCTCACTGAGTGCGCCAATATCGATGTTGTACCTTCTCAGCTCATGTGCGATGAGGGCAGTTCGTCTCCGAGGTCTCTCCATCCCGTCTCGAGCATCGAGGAGGGTGCGAACATTCCAGGAAGCCAGGTTCATAGTCATGGGTTTGATTATATTTCGTTTTCGACCGCAGAGGGGGGATGCCTTGGTGGCTGCGGTGGGCCACCCAGGTGTGGTGGAACAAGCAATGTTTAGGTCACCTTTTCTAGACCCTTCCCCTATAAGGGGTGAGCAGTGCGGACCCTGAATAGGGCTGCTCAGACGCACAGGATGCTGCCGAAGGATAATGTTGCTCCATCCCATCTTCGCAACGACCATCAATCCTGTACCGCCCCTGTGTAGGAATCAAGCTAGAAGCTTCCAGTCACATCCATGACCTGCCCCCGTCACTTTATCCTATCGCCAGTGGACTTATATGGTGGAAGCTGAAACCTGCGCTACTAGTGGATTTAGTGTGAGGGACGGGGCGCGCAATTCCTTCCCCCACATACTTGGCCGCACCCACTGTATTCCAGTGGCAAGAGTGAAGACTCGAGACGACCTTCAGGTGAGTGCGGTTGCAAGGGGCTGCCGGTGGTCCGATCTGTTGGACTCCGCCTACGCCTACCCCCGGGTGCGGATTTGGGATCACTCTTTGTCTGGCCTCTACCCTCCGACCTGTTCGGCTTGGGTGACCCTGCCAGGAGTACAAGACTCCAGCCGACATAGCTCTCGGGGTCACGGAGACGCGCAAAGTGCCTCACCACGATAAGGTGGTGATCCCAGTCGAGGCACCTCTAAATCTCTATCTCTCTCTCTATCTCTATTTATCTCTATCTCTATTTCTATCTCTCTCTCTATCTCTACCTCTCTCTCTTTATCTCTCTCTCTATCTCTCTTTCTCTATCTCTCTCTTTCTCTATCTCTAAATCTATCTCCCTATCTCTCTCTATCTATATCTCTACCTCTACCCTCTATATCTCTCTACCTCTCTCTATCTCTACCTCCTTACCTCTAAATCTCTATCTCTCTCTATCTCTCTATCTTTAAACATCATTCATTCATTCATTTCATTTAAACAGCTTCTTCCCCCAAGCCATTAACTCTTTGAACTCTTTGAACTCTTTCAAATGTAGCCAAAATGGAACTGTATAGTGCCACTTAGCAGTTTTTTTGACGATGATACTAGTGCAGCGTGTTCTACCGGAAACAAATTCCTTGTGTGTTGTACATACTTGGCAATAAAGATAATTCTGATTCTGATTCTGATTCTGATCTCTCTCTCTGTCTCTATTTATCTCTATCTCTATTTCTCTCTTTCTCTCTCTTATCTCTAACTCTCTCTATCTCTACCTACCTCTCTACCTACCTCTCGATCTATCTATCTCTCTACCTCTATCTCTACCTCTACCCTCTCTATCTCTATCTCTAGATCTCTATCTCTCGATCTCTCTCTCTCTATCTCTCTGTAGCTCTCTCTCTATGTCTCTCTCTATCTGTCTTTCTCTCTCTATCTATCTTTACATCTCTCTCTATATCTCTCTCACTACTGACGATGGCACACGACAGACGATGTGTGTCATCTATGATGTCCCAAAGTCACAACCTCCCATCCCTGAGGCACAGCTCCCACACCACTCTCAACATCAAGGCTAATCTCATGTGAGGACCATCCATTGGCACAAATGGACAGAATAACATCACGTCCAGTGTTTCATGATTCTCGTCAATGGATGCTACAGCTGCGTGTTTGCTTTCAACATTTAGCTTGTAGTCGACGTGCACATTCCACCATGATGACCCTGATCCACTGGTGGAAAGACGCTTTGATCCTCTCCTCTTTCATCCAGAACTGCTTCATGTCATCTCAAAGAGGGTACAGCAAGTCCTGAAGAATGAATGTCTCTCTGTGTCTTTGTTTTGTCATATTGTCTCTATGTAACGGAGTTGTGCACTTAGATTATTAAATTATGAAGGAAGTGTCGCAACGGCGCACAGTGTGGCACTATGTCCCGCCCATAGTTTCCAGAACAATCTCGAGGAGATTCAGGGTGAGTCGCAATTTTCTGTTGGTCTTGATTAACGCGCATTTTCATGACAATATCTTATTTTTGTTTCCCCTTTTGTACTGTCTAGTGTTATCTAATTAGTTCCCTTATTCATTTCGAGTCCAGATTACTTTTTGTGTCATTATTTACTTCACGTTTTGTCGAGTGGAACTTTGGAGCACATGTGCTTTTCTATCGCAGTTAATCACAAGACGAAACCCATGCGACATCACCCATCCCTTCTGCCATACTGTGTTGCAGGTAATAATTGTTTCATTTCGTTTTTATTGAACAATATTTAGTTTCTTGTGTCATGTTTCATTTGCCCGTGAGTGTCCGTGGCGGGTTGAACTGCGCGCCAGCCATTACAAGCGCACCGCGTGTTCTGCCGAGTCTCCGCCCATGATGCGTTCAGGGACATCTTGTAAATAACAGTGAACTTATGTTGTATTCTCTTTTTCTGTAAATAACCACTATACGATCACACGTTGTTAATTCTGTTTTGTTATCTACAATGTTTTGCATTTGAAAACAATCTCGAGGAGATTCAGGCTAATCACAAGACGAAACCCATGCGACTTCACCCATCCCTTCTGCCATACTGTGTTGCAGAAATAAAATAAATAAAAAGACACATCCACGTGTCTCGTCTTCATTAATACGGCAGCATCGTGGAGATGAAGACAGTCACTGTTGTGACACCCGTCACATTGGTGCCATGACCCGGATCACAAATGACTCTCCACTTCGGACCGGGACCGCGATGCTGCACAATGAGGACGCTGTGCAGTCCCATCACTCGGTGGACGGTGTGTCGACCCCCGTTTTGAAAATACATGTAGTGTGTTAATTGTCTACCTGCTGTTTTGCAATTAGTGTGTTTTTTTTTCATGTACGTGTTTTTGTGTGTTAAGTCTAAGAATGAGCTCCTTACAAGTAACAAGTAGCACACCTTTGAATGAGTGTGTTGGTAGAGGTAGAGGCTTCCCAACCGTGTAACAGTTGTGTAGTGCAATCCAAAGTGGTGTAGGTTGTACAGAGGGGAATGGGCAGGTTCAAGCTGAGGCCACTTATGTTAGTGGGGACAGAGTTCCTTCCCAGACCTAGTGCAGTGCATCTATGACGAGCGCACAGACAACTGACACACCGGGCGACAGATCCCTTACTCCAGTCACCTGACGTAGTTGGTCAGATGAATGACATAATTAGACAGCATTCTTGTACATCCTTGCCCGATAACCTTGTCTATTGTGCCTGTTGGTCTTTCTGTTGTCTTCCCGTGTTATGTTGCCTCACTTCTGCATAATTTAAGGGGGGTGTATGTAACAGAGTTGTGCACTTAGATTATTAAATTATGAAGGAAGTGACGCAACGGCGCACAGTGTGGCACTATGTCCCGCCCATAGTTTCCAGAACAATCTCGAGGAGATTCAGGGTGAGTCGCAATTTTGTATTGGTCTTGATTAACGCGCATTTTCATGACAATATCTTATTTTGTTTCCCCTTTTGTACTGTCTAGTGTTATCTAATTAGTTCTCTTATTCATTTCGAGTCCAAATTACTTTTTGTGTCATTATTTACTTCACGTTTTGTCGAGTGGAACTTTGGAGCACATGTGCTTTTCTATCGCAGTTAATCACAAGACGAAACCCATGCGACTTCACCCATCCCTTCTGCCATACTGTGTTGCAGGTAATAATTGTTTCATTTCGTTTTTATTGAACAATATTTAGTTTCTTGTGTCGTGTTTCATTTGCCCGTGAGTGTCCGTGGCGGGTTGAACTGCGTGGCCAGCCATTACAAGCGCACCGCGTGTTCTGCCGAGTCTCCGCCCATGATGCGTTCAGGGACATCTTGTAAATAACAGTGAACTTGTGTTGTATTCTCTTTTTCTGTAAATAACCACTATACGATCACACGTTGTTAATTCTGTTTTGTTATCTACAATGTTTTGCATTTGAAAACAATCTCGAGGAGATTCAGGTTAATCACAAGACGAAACCCATGCGACTTCACCCATCCCTTCTGCCATACTGTGTTGCAGAAATAAAAGAAATAAAAAGACACATCCACGCGTCTCGTCTTCATTAATACGGCAGCATCGTGGAGATGAAGACAGTCACTGTTGTGACACCCGTCACATTGGTGCCGTGACCCGGATCACAAATGACTCTCCACTTCGGACCGGGACCGCGATGCTGCACAATGAGGACGCTGTGCAGTCCCATCACTCGGTGGACGGTGTGTCGACCCCCGTTTTGAAAATACATGTAGTGTGTTAATTGTCTACCTGCTGTTTTGCAATTAGTGTGTTTTTTTTTCATGTACGTGTTTTTGTGTGTTAAGTCTAAGAATGAGCTCCTTACAAGTAACAAGTAGCACACCTTTGAATGAGTGTATTGGTAGAGGTAGAGGCTTCCCAACCGTGTAACAGTTGTGTAGTGCAATGCAAAGTGGTGTAGGTTGTACAGAGGGGAATGGGCAGGTTGAAGCTGAGGCCACTTATGTTAGTGGGGACAGAGTTCCTTCCCAGACCCAGTGCAGTGCATCTACGACGAGCGCACAGACAACTGATATACCGGCAACAGAACCCTTTCTCCAGTCTGTCACAGTTATGTAGTGCTATGCAGAGGGATGTAGTTTGTACAGAGAGGAATGGGCAGGTGCGAGCTGAGGCCACTTATGTTAGTGGGGACAGAGTTCCTTCCCAGACCCGGTGCAGTGCATCTCCGACGAGCGCACAGACCCTGACACACCGGCGACAGATCCCTTACTCCAGTCACCTGACGTAGTTGGTCAGATGAGTGACATAATTAGACAGCATTCTTGTACATCCTTGCCCGATAACCTTGTCTATTGTGCCTGTTGGTCTTTCTGTAGTCTTCCGTGTGTATGTTGCCTCACTTCTGCATAATTTAAGGGGGGGTATGTAACGGAGTTGTGCACTTAGATTATTAAATTATGAAGAAAGTGACGCAACGGCGCACAGTGTGGCACTATGTCCCGCCCATAGTTTCCAGAACAATCTCGAGGAGATTCAGGGTGAGTGCAATTTTCTATTGGTCTTGATTAACGCGCATTTTCATGACATTATCTTATTTTGTTTCCCATTTTGTACTGTCTAGTGTTATCTAATTAGTTCCCTTATTCATTTCGAGTCCAGATTACTTTTTGTGTCATTATTTACTTCACCGTTTTGTCGAGTGGAACTTTGGAGCACATGTGCTTTTCTATCGCAGTTAATCACAAGACGAAACCCATGCGACTTCACCCATCCCTTCTGCCATACTGTGTTGCAGGTAATAATTGTTTCATTTCGTTTTTATTGAACAATATTTAGTTTCTTGTGTCGTGTTTCATTTGCCCGTGAGCGTCCGTGGCGGGTTGAACTGCGCGCCAGCCATTACAAGCGCACCGCGTGTTCTGCCGAGTCTCCGCCCATGATGCGTTCAGGGACATCTTGTAAATAACAGTGAACTTGTGTTGTATTCTCTTTTTCTGTAAATAACCACTATACGATCACACGTTGTTAATTCTGTTTTGTTATCTACAATGTTTTGCATTTGAAAACAATCTCGAGGAGATTCAGGCTAATCACAAGACGAAACCCATGCGACTTCACCCATCCCTTCTGCCATACTGTGTTGCAGAAATAAAAGAAATAAAAAGATACATCCACGCGTCTCGTCTTCATTAATACGGCAGCATTGTGGAGATGAAGACAGTCACTGTTGTGACACCCGTCACATCTATACTGTCATATTATTTGTTATTTAGTTTTTTTTTTGTTCTTTTGACTTCAAGACGGCGCCGCGAGAGTGGCTGTCTTTCCAGCAGCCTCATGTATTTTGTTTTTCTACTTTCATTCCTGTCATCACTTTGCTGCTGTGAAATGTAAATTTATCCACTGTGAGACGAATAAAGGCATATCCAATCCAATAACCTGGGGGGCTACTCTTGGTTCTCAATACTCGACCAAGGCAGCGCTTACCACCAGGGCTTTGTTGATGACACTTCCAGGCATCTAACGGCTTTCAGCACCCCTTGGGGGCTGTACGAGTGGCTCCGGCTCCCATTTGGCCTAACTAATGCGCCAGCAGCCTTTCAAAGATGTATGGAGGACGTTCTTGATGGCCTGACGGACGAATGCTGCTCTCCTACGTCCAAATAAATGTGAACTGTTCAAACGACAAGTGAGGTAATTGGGGTCGTCTCGTGTCAGGTGATGGTGACCCACATTCACTGTGTACACGGAAAATAACCCCCTCGCGTACGTCTTAAGCACGGCCAAACTCAATCGCTGGGTGGGTGAATTAGCGGATTTCCACTTCACAATAAAGTCCAGGCCAGGCAAGGTGAATGCTGATGCAGACACACTGTCGCGTTATCCATTTAAGCTGGGGGGACACATTGGAGGAGTACATTGAAAATTTGCCCCCAGACGTGGTTTACACCATATGGCAGGGGGACAAGGCTGTGGCTGAGGAGGATGTGCCATAGATGGCTGTGTTGCAACTCACCTCTGATGGTGAGGATTTTCTTCCGGTGACAGTCCCCGTTATCACTCCAGATGATATCAGAGCAGCTCAGGGAGAGGATGCATCAATCTCTGAGGTAATGACACTGAAGAGGAGGGGATGAAACCCCAATGACAAAGATAAAAGACAAATGGGACCAGAGGCAAGGAGACTAGTACACGAATGGAATACACTGAAACTGGACAAGGGAATTTTATACAGACAGGCGGGGAAATGCAAAAAGCTCGTTCTCCCTATTAAGCTGAAGTCGACTGTGCTCAAACTCCTGCATGATGACATGGGTCATGTTGGAGCTGACAAGGTGATCAACCTTGCAAGACAGAGTTTCTATTGGCCATGCATGCAGCACGAAAAAGAAAACTATGTAATTTGCCAGTGTTCCTGCATTTAACAGAAACGACCCACCCTTTCCAGAAAAAGCACCCATGGGCAACATCACTACTAGTGCCCCATTTGAGCTCATGCTATTGATTATCTCCATCTTGAGCCAAGTAAAGGAGGCTATGAGTATATTCTAGTCCTGGTAGACCACTTTACTCGTTTCTCACAAGCCTACCCGACTAAGAATAGGTCAGGCAAGGTTGCTGCTGAGAAAATCTTTAGTGATTTTATTCCACGGTTCTCTTATCCAGAGAGTACATCATGATCAAGGTCGGGAGTTTGAAAACAGTCTATTCCAGCAGCTTCAACAGTTGGCTGGCATTGCGCATTCCCGAACCACCCCATACCATCCGCAGAGCAACAGTAATTGGGGACTTGTTGGGCGATGCTATATAAGAAACCTTGTGTTGTGGCTTTGATGAATGAAATTGCTGAATTGATGTTTTGATGAGGCGGCCCGGTAGTCGAGTGGTTAGCACAACGGCTTCACAGTGCAGAGGTCGCCGGTTCGCGTCCCGGTCCGGCCTCCCTGTGTGGAGTTTGCATGTTCTCCCCGGACCCGCGTGGGTTTTCTCCGGGTCCTCCGGTTTCCTCCCACACCTCCAAAAACATGCATGGCAGGCAGATTGACCACTCCAAATTGTCCCTAGGTGTGAGTGTGAGAGTGACTGTTGTATGTCTTTGTGTGCCCTGCGATTGGCTGGCAACCAATTCAGGGTGTCCCCCGCCTCGTGCCCGAAGACAGCTGAGATAGGCTCCAGCAACCCCCGCGACCCTAATGTGGAATAAGCGGTACGGAAAATGAGATGAGATGAGATGTTTTGATGAGTAAATGAGTTAGTCATAAATGCCGCTGTGTGAAGCCGATTAACACGGTTGTCTCATGTCGTCTTTTCCTCGTCGTTCACAGTGCTACCTGCCTGTGACGCCTTTGGACCGACCCAGGTATCCCCAGGCCTGAGGCCGGTTACAATTGGGCGTCACAGGCAGGTAGCACCGTCAACGACGAGGAAAAGACGACACGAGACAACCGTGTTAGAGGTATCTGCAGCGAATGGCACAGCGGTTCCCTTTCATGGATGGGCTAATGTTGGGTTGCAGATACGGAGTGGAAACCATGGACATGCTGACATACAAGTTCCCATATTATCAGGACGAGTTGTGTTAACTGTCCTCTCGTAGGAATCAATGTGATTGCAGAAATGATCAAAGAGAACAATGAACAGGTGGACATTGTAGCCATACTGAAAGAAGCCATGAGTGTCAACGAACGCACAGTAGAGACCTTGATTTCTGTTCTTCAGAAATTGGGCCCTGATGAGACAATCCTCCAGTACCCTGTGTGTGTTGGAAAGAAGAGGCTCAGTATTCCTGCGGGCAAGATATGCGAGGTGAAGTGCAGAGTCAGAGCATGGCCCAAGGGAGGAACAATGCTATTTGAGCCCAGTATAGGGAACAAGTGCCCTGAGGGGCGAGAGCCGTTCTCTTCGTTAGTACATGTACCCAGTGGGCCTACAAAAATTTTAAAAATTCCCATTCAGAATGTTAGTAAACATGACATTCATCTTTCACAGAGAACTATTCTGGGCTCAATTGAGGAAGTTACTGGGGTCATGCCCAATGTATGTGAATGTAGCCACAAGGGGGCACAAGCCAGTGTCTTATTGTGCCGGTCCCAAGCCCGGATAAATACAGAGACTGTGTCGGAAGGGCATCCGACGTAAAAAAAAAATAAAAAAAAAATGCCAAAACAAATATGCGAATCAAACCTATGAATCCCATACCGGATCGGTGGTGGAATGGGGAGGTGCAATACAGTGAAAGAGGTTAGCAAAGAAGAAGTGGGACACTGAGAGGACGGACGATAGTAGACAGCAGTACAAGGAGATGCAGCGCACGTTTAAAGTAAAGGTGGCAAAGGCCAAACAAGAGGCCTCTGATGACTTATATGCTCGACTGGACAGCAAGGACGGTGAGACTGATCTTTACAGGCTGGCGAGACAGAGAGACAAAGATGGTAAGGACCTGCAGCTGGTTCGGGTGATTAAGGTAAGAGATGGCAATGTATTAACAGGTGCCGTAGTGTGACGGCAAGATGGAAAGAGTACTTTGAAGAATTGATGAATGACGAAAATGAGAAGGAACAAAGAGTAGAAGACTTGAATGTTGTGGACCAAGACGTAGCAAGCAATAGCAAGGATGAAGTGAGGAGGGCGCTGATGAGGATGAAGGGGGGAAAGGCACTCGGGCCTGATGATTTACCAATCGAAAAGGTATGGAAGTGTCTTGGAGAGGTGGCGGTGGTGTTCCTGACTGGGTTATTCAACAAGATCTTAGATTGAACATATGCCTGAAGAATGGAGACGAAGTGGACTTGCCCATTTTTAAGAACAAAGGAGATGTGGAAGATTCAGCCTTTTGTTTAGCTGTGAGGATCATATGAACTTCTTTTTGCCTTAAACGCATTTTCAGAGCAAGAGAAACACGTTTTCTGAACTTAATGGTTTATTCATTGTTTTAACTTTTTTTTTGCGTTTAAGGCAATAAAAAGTTCATATGATCCTCACAGCTAAACAAAAGGCTGAATCTTCATGTTTTGGCTTGTATAAGTGTCAAATTAGCACTCTGCAGCCTAAATAGACAACTAATTTCGTCATAAAATTTACCATGAAGAAACATTTTGTTCAGAAAACGTGTTTCTCATGCTCTGAAAATGCGTTTAAGGCAATAAAAAGTTCATATGATCCTCATAGCTACACAAACGAATGATTTTTCATCTTTTCACTTGTATAAGTGCCAGATTAGCATCCTGCAGCCTAAATAGACACTGATTTCATCATAAAAGTTAAAACAATGCAGAAAACATTTTTTTCATAAAACGTGTTTCTCTTGCTCTGAAAATGCGTTATAAGGCAATAAAAAGTTCACATGATCATTACAGCTAAAACAAAAGGCTAAATCTTCATGTTTTCACTTGTGAAAAAGTCTGATTAGCACTCTGCATCCTAATAAGACACTAATTCCACCATAAAACGTCAAATAATGAAGACAACATTTACTTCAGAAAACGTGTTTCTCTTGCTCTGAAAATGCGTTTAAGGCAATAAAAAGTTCATAAGATCCCCAGAGCTAAACAAAAGGCTTAATCATCATGTTTTCACTTGTACAAGTGTCAATATAGCCCTCTGCAGCCTAAATAGATACATCATTAATATTAAAACAATGCCGAAAATATTTTGTTCAGAAAACGTGTTTCTCTTGCTCTGAAAATGCGTTTAAAGGCAATAAAAAGTTCACATGAACATCACAGCTAAACAGAAGGCTATATATTCATGTTTTCACTTGAATAAGTGTCCATATTAGCACTATGCAGCCTAAATACACACAACATTTCATTATAAAACATAAAACCATGAAGAAAACATTTACTTCAGAAAAACGTGTTTCTCTTGCTCTGAAAATGCGTTTAAGGCAATAAAAAGTTCATATGATCCCAGAGCTAAACAAAAGGCTTAGTCTTCATGTTTTTCACTTGTATAAGTGTCAGATTTAGCACTGTGCAGCCTATTCAGAAACTAATTTCATCCAAAAACTTCAAACCATGAAGAAAACATTAAATTCAGAAAACGTGTTTCTCTTGCTCTGAAAATGCGTTTAAGGCAATAAAAAGCGCAATATCATCCTCACAGCTAAACAAAAGGCTGAATCTTCATGTTTTGGCTTATATAACTGTCATATTAGCACTCTGCAGCCTAAATACACACAAATTTCATTATAAAACATAAAACCATGAGGAAAACATTTACTTCAGAAAACGTGATTCTCTTGCTCAGAAAATGCGTTTAAGGCAATAAAAAGCGTTCATATGATCCCCACAGCTAAACAAAAGCCTTAATCTTCATGTTTCACTTGTACAAGTGTCAAATTAGCCCTCTGCAGCCTAAATGATACATCAAACAATATTAATACAATTCAATGCAGAAAATATTGTTCAGAAAACGTGTTTCTCTTGCTCTGAAAATGCTTTAAGGCAATCAAAAGTTCACATGATCATCACAACTAAACAGAAGGCTATATATTCATGTTTTCACTTGAATAAGTGTCATATTAGCATTCTGCAGCCTAAATACACACACATTTCATTATAAAACATAAAACCATGAAGAAAACATTTACTTCAGAAAACGTGTTCTCTTGCTCTGAAAATGCGTTTAAGGCAATAAAAAGTTCATATGATCCCCAGAGCTAAACAAAAGGCTTAGTCTTCATGTTTTCACTTGTATAAGTGTCAGATTAGCACTGTGCAGCCTATTCAGAACTAATTTCATCAAAAAACTTAGAAACCATGAAGAAAACATTAAATTCAGAAAACGTGTTTCTCTGCTCTGAAAATGCGTTTAAGGCAATAAAAAGCGCAATATGATCCTCACAGCTAAACAAAAGGCTGAACATTCATGTTTTGGCTTGTATAACTGTCATATTAGCACTCTGCAGCCTAAATACAACTACAAATTTTAATTATAAAACATAAAACCATGAGGAAAAATTTACTTCAGAAAACGTGTATTCTCTTGCTCTGAAAATGCGTTTAAGGCAATAAAAAGCGCAACATGATCCTCACAGCTAAACAAAAGGCTGAATCTTCATGTTTTGGCTTGTATAACTAGTCATATTAGCACTCTGCAGCCTAAATCCACACAAATTTCATTATAAAACATAAAAACCATGAGCAAAACATTTACTTCAGAAAACGTGTTTCTCTTGCTCTGAAAATGCGTTTAAGGCAATAAAAAGTTCATATGATCCCCCAAGCTAAACAAAAGGCTTAATCTTCATGTTTTCACAAATTAGTGCATATATAGATACATCACAATTAGCAGAAACGTGTTTCTCTGCAGTTTCAGGCTAAAGTTCACAATTTAATCACATCATTAATTTCACACTTAATAACATATGCACTCAGAAAATACAAAATTATTAAAACATTCAGAAAACGTTTTTCAGAAAACGTGTTTCTCTGCTCTGAAAATGCGTTTTAAGGCAATAAAAAGTTCATATGATCCCCAGAGCTAAACAAAAGGCTTAGTCTCCATGTTTTCACTTGTATAAATGTCAGATTAGCACTGTGCAGCATATGCAGACACTAATTTCATCAAAAAACTTAAACCATGAAGAAAAACATTAAATTCAGAAAACGTGTTTCTCTTGCTCTGAAAATGCGTTTTAGGCAATAAAAAGCGCAATATGATCCTCACAGCTAAACAAAAGGCTGAATCTTCATGTTTTGGCTTGTATAAGTGTCAAATTAGCCCTCTGCAGCCTAAATAGATACATCATAAAAAATTAATATAATGCAGACTTGTTCAGAAAATTTTTGTTCAGAAAACGTGTTTCTCTTGCTCTGAAAATGCGTTTAGGGCAATAAAAAGTTCACATGATCATCACAGCTAAACAAAGGCTATATATTCATGTTTTCACTTGAATAAGTGTCATATTAGCACTCTGCAGCCTAAATACACACACATTTCATTATGAAACATAAAACCATGAAGAAAAACATTTACTTCAGTAAACGTGTTTCTCTTGCTCTGATAAATGCGTTTAAGGAAATTAAAAGTTCATATGATCCCCAGAGCTAAAACAATAAGGCATTAGTCTTCATGTTTTCACTTGTATAGGTGTCTGATTAGCACTGTGCTGCCTATTCAGACACCTAATTTCATCAAAAAAACTTTAAACCACGAAGAAAACATTAAAATCAGAAAATGTGTTTCTCTTGCTCTGAAAATGCGTTTAAGGCAATAAAAATGAGCATTTATGATCCTCACAGGTGTCAGGTCTGTGTGCGTGTAAAAAAGAACATTAAGAGCTGCCCTCACTGTTTCATTTGTGGTCAGGAGGGACATAGAGCTGTGGGCTGTCTGCGAAGAAAGGCACCGGAAAACGGGGTAAGGTCCTGGAGTGAAGGTTCCAGTGATCAATGGCAATGACAAGCCTCCAGTACAAATCAACCCGGTTGAACCAGTAACATCCATAAGTCTGACGACGCAGTGTCAGTCAACATAAAAAAAAACGTGTAGTTATCACCCATTACAGGCTGTTCCGGGCTTCCTTCAGCAGGCAGGGTGTTGGTTTTGGTAATGATGCTGGTAGGCCAATGGAAAAGCTTCCTCTAGCTGCTGCCCATCCTCTGGTTCCGTAGTTTGCGCCTGGGGGTGGAATTCTGATGCTACAGCTCTGAAATTGTAAGGTTCAGGTTGAAACGCCTGATGACTGACTGAGGTAATCGTCGGAGAATGTATTAACATCCCTCCTCTTCATCTGAATATCCAGACTCCTGCCCAACTGCTTCCCTGCTATAAGCCTGTCTGTCTAGCTGTTTTTCTGTTTATTCTTCACCCTACGGGATGTTAAACTGGCAAATCTTTGACAGACGGTAGGAGATTACGGTGTAACACACGGGTAGTTTTTGTCTCCGTTTGCTGCCAGAACCTTGTACACTGGTCCATCTCCCATTCTTTCAATGTCCCTGTGGACTCTTTCCTCCCAATAAACCCGGAGCTTGCCAAGATCCACCTCTCTCAGATAGGGTTCCTGAACAAGTACAACAATCCCCTGGCTGGAGTACAATGCCTTTAACACCACAGTCAGAGTATTTCTTCCCTTTTTCAGAGCTCTTTTGACTGTTCTCAGAGGCAATTCTGTAAGCATCTTGCATTCGAAAGGCCCACATAGGTGCGTATTCCTGTCAGCTTTTTACTTCTTTGTCAGCTGTCAGACCAACAACTAAGTCGATGGGCAACCGGGGAGACCATTCCATAGAGGAGAAAGAACGGTGAATAGCCAACGGACTCATGTTTTGTACAGTTTGTACGCATGAACTTACTTCAGGCAAATAGTCTTTCCACTCAGCTTTCCTTTCCTCTTGGAGAGTGCGTAAGCATCTGTAACAGTGTTCTATTCAGAAGTTTTACAGGGTTGCTCTGCGGATGGTATGGGGTGGTTCAGGAATGCACAATGCCAGACAACTCTTGAAGCCGCTGGAATCGACTGTTTGTGAAACTCCCCGACCTTGATCATGATGTAGTCTCTCTGGATAAGAGAACAGTGGAATAAAATCACAAAAGATTTTATCAGCAGCAACCTTGCCTGACTTATTCTTAGTCGGGTAGGATTGTGCGAACCGAGGTAAAGTTGTCTACCAGGACTAGAATATATTCATAGCCTCCTTTACTTGGCTCAAGATTGAGATAATCAATAGAAATGAGCTCAAATGGGGCCACTAATAGGGATGTTGCCCATGGGTGCTTTTTGGTGGGGTCGTTTCTGTTTAATGCAGGAATACTAGCGAATTACGTAGTTTTCTATTTCGTGCTGCATGAATGGCCAATAGAACCTCTGCCTTGCAAGGGTGATCACCTTGTCAGCTCCGACCATGCAGGTGTTTGAGCACAGTCGACTTAAGTTTACTAGGGAGAACGAGCTGTTTCCATTTCCCCGCCTGTCTGTATAAAATTCCATTGTCCAGTTTAAGTCTTTTTCCATTCGTGTACTAGTCTCCTTTCCTCTGGTCCCATTTGTCTTTTATCTTTGTCATTGG
Source organism: Hippocampus bargibanti (assembly GCF_051943395.1). Taxonomy (NCBI): domain Eukaryota; kingdom Metazoa; phylum Chordata; class Actinopteri; order Syngnathiformes; family Syngnathidae; genus Hippocampus; species Hippocampus bargibanti. The sequence goes on from NC_142745.1 coordinate 21,743,407, forward strand.
GGTTCCATCCCCTCCTCTTCAGTGTCATTACCTCAGAGATTGATGCATCCTCTTCCTGAGCAGCTCTGATATCATATGGAGTTATAAAGGGAATTGTCACCCGGAGAAAATCCTCACCATCAGAGGTGAGTTGCAACACATCCATCCATGGCACATCCTCTTCAGCCACAGCCTTGTCCCCCTGCCATATGGATAAATGGTGTAAATCACTTCTGGAGGGAAAGGTTTCAGTGTACTCACCTGTGTGTCCCTCCATTTTTACTGGATAACGCGACAGTGTGTCGGAATCAGCATTCGCCTTGCCTGGCCTGCGCTTTATTGTGAAGTGGAAATCCGCCAATTCACCCACCCAGCGATGTCCCGGCAGCATTGAGTTTGGCCGTGCTCAGGACATACGGCGAGGGGGTTTTTGTCGTTTGTACAACAGTGAATGTGGGTGTCATAGTATAGATAATCTCGAAATTTGTCCGCAGAGTGCCCACTTCAAACGCCAGAAAATCAAGCTTTCCAGAATGGAGATTATATTTATTCTCTGAAGGTGAGAGTGTTCTGGCCCACCCCCACCCCCCCATAAGCAACACCGAAGATTATCTCCTGGCTGCTTGAGAAAGCCCAGGCCCCCCAGACCTTCATTGGATGCGTCCATATTTAAACACAAAGGGCATATTTAAAGTCTGGGTAGGCTTAAAATATGTGGGACCGGTCAATATATCTACCAGGCGGGAGACCACAGCACTGTGTTCGGGGCCCCACTGGACAGGGTTACCAGAGGGAAGCTGGCCTAACTTGGTGACTTTCATTTGGCGTGCAGCGGTGTTTGTGAACTGGCCTCTGGTCAGGCTGAGTGGCCACCTATATCATTTTAAACAGCGGCCGTGCAATCCTGTCAAAGTCCTGTACGAAGGATCTATAGTAGCCCAAGAACCCCAATAGAGCTCTGACTTCCCCCACATTGCGTGGTGTCTCTTCTTTTAACTGCAAAACGGCTTCCAGGTCTTTAGGGTCTATGCGGACACCATCACTTGACACGAGACGGACGCAAGTACCTCATTTGTCGTTTGAACAGTTCACATTTATTCAGACGTAGCTTTATGCCATGCTCCTGCAGGCGGTGAAGAACTTTCCTCAGGTCCTCTACGTGTTCATGAAATGATTTTGAAAAGCAGTGCAACGTCATCCAGATAAGGAGAGCAGCATTCGTCCCTCAGGGCCATCAAGAACGTCCTCCATACATCTTTGAAAGGCTGCTGGCACATTAGTTATGCCAAATGGGAGGCTGAGCCACTCGTACAGCCCCCAAGGGGTGCTGAAAGCCGCTAGATGCCTGGAACTGTCATCAACAAAGCCCTGGTGGTAAGCGCTGCCTTGTTCGAGTATTGAGAACCAAGAGTAGACCCCCCAGGTTATCTAGCAGATATTGAATGAGTGGGTGACGATCGGGGACAGTTTTGCGATTTAGCTCCCTAACTTTTTTATCTTTTTTTTTCTAACACAGACGACAAGAGATGAGTATGCTGAAGTGGATTTTCTTATCCAACCAAGGTGAAGTAGGTTTTGCACATAGTCCTTTGACCTCTTGGTAAAGGGGTTTTGGAATGGCATTGTAACGCTTTTGCACCGGCGTGATGTCAGTGAGTTGGATCTTGAGTTGCAGGTTTGGAATGCAACCTATATCAGCATTAACCTCTTGCAAAGACATCTGACTCTTCATGAAACATGTCTCTGGCAATCCCATGTTCTTCCTCTTTGAGATGTGACAAGTCAACCGGAGGATGCCACTTGTCTGTGGTCAGAGCCGAGCAGATTTTAACGGTGGGACTGTTTAGGCGGCTTTGGATTGTCGGAGCACTCCTTAAAGGGCATGACCCCAGTAACTTCCTCAATTGAGCCCAGAATAGTTCTCTGTGAACGATGAATGTCATGTTTACTAACATTCTGAATGGGATTTTTTACAATTTTTTGTCGGCCCACTGGGTACATGTACTAACGAAGAGAGAACGGCTCTAGCCCCTCAGGGCAGTTCTTCCCTATACTGGGCTCAAATAGAATTGTTCCCCCCCTTGGGCCATGCTCTGACTCTGCACTTCACCACTCCCATATCTTGCCCGCAGGAATAATGAGTCCCTTCTTCCCAACACACACATGGTACAGGTAGGAATGTCTCATCAGGGGGCCCAATTTCTGAAGAACAGAAATCACGATGTCTCTACAAGTGCGTTCGCTGACACACTCATGGCTTCTTACAGTATGGCTGCAAGGGTCCACCTGTTCATTGTTCTCTTTGATCATTTCTGCAATCACATAGCTTCCTACGAGAGGACAGTTTAACACAACTCGTACTGATTAGTATGGGAACTTGTATGTCAGCATGTCCATGGTTTCCCACTCCGTATCTGCAAACCCCAACATTAGCCCATCCATCAAAGGGAACCGCTGTGCCATTCGCTGCAGATACCTCAAACGGTTGTTCCGGGAAAAGGGATGAAAGTGGAACTGAATGGTTACGTTGGCAGTGCTTCCTCTATACCCACGCCTACTCACCACGGTCACTTGAGACCCTGAGTCAAGCAGCATTTGAGAGTGGGACCCCATTGGAGTGCACAGGAGACAATACATCGCTTGCCAATTACTTGTGCTACATGTTTTTTTTTTCATGTTGACTGACACTGCGTCGTCAGACTTATGGAGGTTACTGGTTCAACCGAGTTGATTTGTACTGGAGGCTTGTCATTGGCATTGATCACTGGAAGCCTCACTCCAGTGACCTTACCCTGTTTCCCCCGTGCCTTTCTTCGCAGACAGCCCACAGCTCTATGTCCTTCCTGACCACAAATGAAACAGTGAGGGCAGCTCTTAATGTTCTTTCGCACACAGACCTGACACCTGCCCGTCTCATTCGTTGGTGTCTGGGGTCGCGTTGAGGATCGAGTCAGGGACGGACATGGATCTACCTGAGGCGCGATTCTGTAGGTTTAACAACTTGGGACAAAGTGTTTGGTGAGTGCGGTCACTTGTGCAGTCAGCTCGAGAATGGCAGCACGGTTAGCCTGTAATTCAGAGTCAACTTTGGTCTGGTTAATCTGGTCAGTTTGATTAGTTTGAGCAGCATGGACATTCACATATCGATTTATGGTATCCAGTACCGTGGCGTTTTCACCCCTCTCAGCCTCTTCACTTGTGGATCCCCAGGTATCCCCTAGGCCTCAGGCCTAGGGGATATCTGGGTCGGTCCAAAGGCGTCACAGGCAGGTAGCACTAGTCAACGACGAGGAAAAGACGACACGAGACAACCGTGTTAATCAGCTTCACACAGCGGCATTTATGACTAACTCATTTACTCATCAAAACATCAATTCAGCAATTTCAATATCCGAATACGTTCATGTGTGGAATCTATACATTCAACATCTATACATTGTATATATATCCTCCACATTCGCACATGATTATGCATGTCTGCACGCTCGTGTGTGTTGTACTGGGAACTACAATTGACATCCAAAAATCCAAATTCATCAAAGCCACAAAACATTCATCAAAGCCACAAAACAAGGTTTCATATATAGCATCGCCCAACAAGTCCCCAATTACTTTGACATCTTGAGGATGTCTAACACTTATTATTTTGAATACCTGTGAACGACGAGGACAAGACGACACGAGACAACCGTGTTAATCAGTTTCACACAGCGGCATTTATGACTAACGGCGCATGCGTGAGCTGAGCCTACATCGTCTTCCTCTGTTCCATTCACAGGCGCGTAGCGCCCTCTCCTGACTTAGTAGTCTAATCGAATAACATACAGTAACAGAGGTCGTTTCTAACCCCCTACACTCTCCCCTGCTTTAAAAAGATGTCCCCCGACATCTTGACTATACCAACAAGTACCAGTAGAAGCAACAGTCATCTGTCGGGTCTCAGTAGGGTGGTGTCAGTCACATTCAAATGCTTGTCTGCTGTCTAATAAGTCTATACTGTCTGGGTAGGGTAGTAATAGGGTTCAGTCGTGGATAATGAGTCGTGGGGTAAGGCATGCAAGTATACAAGACATTTGCCCCAGGTCTTCAGGGCTGTATGATGGATGACCCAAGTGTTCATATGTGAATATCTGCTACAACGTCCAAATCTGGCAAAACAGCGGCAAACAAAATCTTTAATGACTATGCTTTAAAGTTTGGGTTCTTTCTTCGGATTCACCATGATCAGGCTGGTCAATTTGGAAATCAACTTTTTGCTCAACTGAAGGAATATTGTGGGGTAGCGGGTTCAAGGACAACCCCCTACTAACCCACAGGGAAATGGACAGGTTGAACAATTTAATCGAACACTGATCCAGATGTTAAAGACACTGACAGAGAAACAAAAGAGTAACTGGAAAGACTCACTAAACAAACTAGTTCGTGCTTACAACTGTACCAAAAGTGAGGTGACAGGATTTTTCACCTTTTTACTTACTTTATGGACGTTCACCACGTTTACCAGTTGATATGTTGTTTAGTTTGAATCCAGACTCTAACCAGGGTGACACAAACCAGAGGGACTATGTGAGGAAGTTGAAAAAGGTATGGAGGAAGCGTATGTGATCACGCAAGAAGATAACAACAAAGCTGCTGCCAGGATTAAGAGACTATATGACAGTAAACTAAAGTATCTATCTGTTGCCCGGTGATCGTGTTCTAGTTCGAAACTTAACCCCACGCGAGGTTCAGGCAAACTGAGAAACCACTGGGAGGATGTTGTTCAGACAGTGTTCGTAAAGTCAGCAAAGACATTCCAGTTTATGAGCTGAAACCTGAGAGGGGGAAGGGCAGATCTAGGATACTCCCCCGCAATCTCTTGCTGCAATGTGATCATTTGCCATTAGAGACTTCACTACAGCCACAGTCCAAAGAAAAAATCCACTTGGCAACGACCAAACAAGATGCCAAAGATAAATCCAGATGAGAATGAGGAGAGGATGAGTATTATCCAGTGTTGCATCGCCAGAGCACCCGACCAGACTCACCAGAACTGCGGGACTTGAGCTTCGTGGAGACAACACCATGATGACAATCAACTGGGGAATGAACTGCCCGGGCAGGCCGGAGCTGCGGAAGTTGACCAACCTCAGGAGGGCAACATTGGTCCGGAAAATGATCCACCTGTGACGGTGTGTCCCCCTTTTCCCCAGCCACTCCCCAGTAATTCTGATATTGGGGGAAATACAACGGCCACGACGAGAACACAGGAAACCCAATTTATTCACGTATGGTTCGCCATCTTGTTACAATGTAGGGACAGTACCATGTTATGGTGAACAGACAATGCCTTGGATGTATGGTGCACACCCCCTATTATGCCACGGAGTACTACAGAGATGGTTAAGCGACATTTTCTGTTTGATAGCACAGTGAGATGGAAACAAGAAGAGCCCGATGAGCCCTGATGTGTATAATTAAAACGGAATGTATGAAAAGAGTTTCCAGTCTGTGAACTGTTGATTGTTATAATGTAAACAGAATGTATGAAAAGAGTTCCAGTCTGTAAACTGTTCATTATTATAGTTTCATATTGGATGCAGTTCATAATACCATGCGTAATTGTTTTGGGCATGTCGTCCAGCGCATTTATTTAATTACTAGTACATATGTTGGGGACAAACATCTATTTTGAGGGGAGTATGTGACAGGTTGTAAAGTATCTCATTTCGTATTTTGGTTACATTCACGTAGTTATATTGGTTTACAAATGATATATATCGAAAATGTTTTTTAAACAAGGAAAGCCTGCTTCGGTTAGTGTTTCATGTCGGACCGATTTAGATCGTTTGGACAGGGAATTGTTGTGCGCATACGTTTGCATTACATTTGGGCATTCGAAGTAAACCACTTTGAGTCAAGACATATCGCACTGCTTGTCTTGTGGTTTTTTTTCTGGATCCCACAACACCGTATCTCCCTTACCATAGTGGAGAGCGCAACATTAGCACTCTGCAGCCTAAATAGACACTAATTTCGTCATAAAATTTACCATGAAGAAACATTTTGTTCAGAAAACGTGTTTCTCATGCTCTGAAAATGCGTTTAAGGCAATAAAAAGTTCATATGATCCTCATAGCTACACAAACGAATGATTTTTCATCTTTTCACTTGTATAAGTGCCAGATTAGCATCCTGCAGCCTAAATAGACACTGATTTCATCAAAATTCAAGAAAAACATTTTTTCAGAAAACGTGTTTCTCTTGCTCTGAAAATGCGTTTAAGGCAATAAAAAGTTCCATGATCCCCAGCTAAACAAAAGGCTTAATCTTCATGTTTTCACTTGTAAAATGTCAATTAGCCCTCTGCAGCCTAAAAGAACAATTCCAATTAAAATTAAAAAATGGAAAAATTTTTTCAGAAAACGTGTTTCTCTTGCTCTGAAAATGCGTTTAAGGCAATAAAAAGTTCATATGATCCCCAAGCTAAACAAAAGGCTTAATATCATGTTTTCACTTGAAAAGTGTCAAATTAGCCCTTGCAGCCTAAATAAACATTTCATTAATAAAAAAAAACCGAAAAAAATTTTTTCAGAAAACGTGTTTCTCTTGCTCTGAAAATGCGTTTAAGGCAATAAAAAGTTCAATGATCCCCAAGCTAAACAAAAGGCTAATTTTCATGTTTTCACTTGAATAAGTTCAATTAGCACTTGCAGCCTAAAAACAATTTCATTAAAAAACTTAAAACCATGAAGAAAACATTAAATTCAGAAAACGTGTTTCTCTTGCTCTGAAAATGCGTTTAAGGCAATAAAAAGGCCAAATATCCCCAAGCTAAACAAAAGGCTTAATCTTTCATGTTTTCCTTTATAATGTCAATTAGCACTTGCAGCCTAAATTAACACAAATTTCATTAAAAAACTTAAACCATGAAGGAAAACATTTAAATTCGGAAAACGTGTTTCCTTGCTCGAAAATGCGTTTAAGGCAATAAAAAGGCCAATATGATCCCCAGCTAAACAAAAGGCCTTAATCTTCATGTTTTCCTTTAAATTGTCAAATTAGCCCTCTGCAGCCTAAATAAACAAATTTCATTTAAAAATTAAAACCAAGAGGAAAATATTTTTCAGAAAACGTGTTTCTCTTGCTCTGAAAATGCGTTTAAGGCAATAAAAAGCGCAATATGATCCTCACAGCTAAACAAAAGGCTGAATCTTCATGTTTTGGCTTGTATAAGTGTCAAATTAGCCCTCTGCAGCCTAAATACACACACATTTCATTATAAAACATAAAACCATGAAGAAAACATTTACTTCAGAAAACGTGTTTCTCTTGCTCTGAAAATGCGTTTAAGGCAATAAAAAGTTCATGTGATCCCCAGAGCTAAACAAAAGGCTTAGTCTTCATGTTTTCACTTGTATAAGTGTCAGATTAGCACTGTGCAGCCTATTCAGAATTTAATTTCATCAAAAAACTTAGAACCATGAAGAAAACATTAAATTCAGAAAACGCTCTGAAAATGCGTTTAAGGCAATAAAAAGCGCAATATGATCCTCACAGCTAAAGAAAAGGCTGAATCTTCATGTTTTCCTTTATAAATGTCAAAGATTAGCCAAACACAAAATTTCATTTAAAAACTAAAACCAGAAGGCTTATTAAAATTTTTTCAAATGGTTTTCCAATTGTTAATAAAAAGGTGTTTCATTTTTATTAAGCATTTGCAAGGCCTAAATACACACAAATTTCATTATAAAACATAAAACCATGAAGAAAACATTTACTTCAGAAAACGTGTTTTTCTTGTCTGAAAATGCTTTAAGGCAATAAAAAGTTCATATGATCCCCAGAGCTAAACAAAAGGCCTTAATCTTCATGTTTTCACTTGTAAAGTGTCAAATTAGCCCTTGAGCCTTTAAATTTAATTTCATTAAAAATTAAAACCAATGAAGAAAAATTTTTTCAGAAAACGTGTTTCTCTTGCTCTGAAAATGCGTTTAAGGCAATAAAAAGTTCAATGATCCCCAAATAAACAAAAGGCTTATTTCATGTTTTCACTTGTATAAATGTCAATTAGCACTTGCAGCCAAATTCAACACAATTTCATTAAAAAACTTAAAACCATGAAGAAAACATTTAAATTCAGAAAACGTGTTTTTTTGCTCTGAAAATGCGTTTAAGGCAATAAAAAGGCCAATATGATCCCCAAGCTAAACAAAAGGCTTAATCTTCATGTTTTCCTTGTATAAGTGTCAAATTAGCCCTTGCAGCCTAAATTAGAATTTAATTTCATAAAAAAATTAAGAACCTTGAAGAAAAATTTTTTCAGAAAACGTGTTTCTCTTGCTCTGAAAATGCGTTTAAGGCAATAAAAAGTTCAATGATCCCCAAGCTAAACAAAAGGCTTATTTCATGTTTTCACTTGAATAAATGTCAATTAGCACTTGCAGCCTAAATTAACACAATTTCATTAAAAAACTTAAAACCATGAAGAAAACATTTAAATTCAGAAAACGTGTTTCTCTTGCTCTGAAAATGCGTTTAAGGCAATAAAAAGGCCAATATGATCCCCAAGCTAAAAAAAGGCTTAATCTTTATGTTTTCACCGGGAAAGGGGTAAGGTTGGAGTGAAGGCCTATTCAAGGCAATAAATTTCCATCAAAAACCCTTTAAACCAGAAAAACCATTAAATTAGAAAAGTGTTTCTCCTCAAAAAACGTTTAAGGAAATTAAAAGGCTTTGGGTTCCTTCCACAGGGTGTTGGTTTTGGTTGTGCGGAAAGGAAAACTTTTAAGGCTGCCCTCCCTGGTTTCCATTTGGTGGGGGGGAATTCTGTGGGCTGTCTGGAAAGAAAGGCAGGGAAACGGGTAAGGCCTGGATGAAGGTTCCGGAAATGGAATTAACAACCCTCCCTTTACAAATCCAACCCTTGCCCAATCTTCCCTGCTAAAGCCTGTCGTCAACTTTTCCGTTTATTTTCACCCTTACGGGGCTGTTCCGGGCTTCCTTCAGCGGAGGGTTTGGTTTGGTAAAACCGGGTAGGCCCTTTGGAAAAACCTTTCACTGGCCCATCCTCCCTTTCCTTTTGCCCTGGGGTGGAATTTTCCTAATCCCAGCTTGAAATTTAAAGGTTTCAAGGTTAAAACCCCTGGTGGATACTGGGTTTAAAACCCGTCAGAAGTATTTCTTCCCTTTTTCAATCTTTGAATTTCCAGACTTCCTGGCCCAACTTGCTTCCCGGCCCATAAGGGCCTTTCCTGTCAGCTTTTTTTCTTTTATTCAACCCCTAACGGGGGCAACCGGGGAAACCTTAAGAGGAAGGAAGAACGGTGTAACAACGGGTAGTTTTGTTCCCGTTTCGCCAGAACCTTGGAAATGGTCCTTTCCCCACTTTCCTTTCCCTTGGGATCTTCCTCCCTTAAACCCGGGCTTTCCAGATTTCCATTCTCTCAGGATTGGGGGTTCCTGACAAGAACAACCCCTTGGGCTGGAATCAATGTTTAAACCCCACCGTCAGAGTATTTCTTCCCTTTTAAGAGCTTTTTACTTTTCTCAGAGGCAATTCCTGAACATTCTTGCAATTTCGAAACAAAGGGCCCACCAGGTGGTATTTCCTTAGCCTTTTTACTTCTTTGAGTTCAAAAAATAAGTCAAATGGGGCCAAAGGGAGTTCCCATGGGGGGGGCGGTTTAATGCCAAGGAAACTCAATTGTTTTTCATTTGTCGCATGAAATTGGCCAAATAGCCTTTCCCTTCAAGGGTTTCCCTTTCCTCCCTTGGAGGTGGTTTAGCACGTAACAAGTTTCTAAGAACGGTTTTAATTTGCCTGCGGATTTATTGGTTCCAGGAATCACCAATTCCGGACAACTCCTTTCCCTGGTCCCATTTGTCTTTACCTTTGTCATTGGGGTTATCCCTCCTCTTCAGTGGAATTAAATCAAAAAGATTTTCCGAGCAACCTTCCTGATTATTTTATCGGGGGATTGTCAAACCCGGAGAAAATTCACCCAAGGGATTGAAAATATTCCATGGCCTCCTTTAAACCTTGGCCCCTCCAAATTGGGAAATCAATTTAGGAAAAATGACCCTCCAAATGGGGATAAAGGGAAGTTGCCCGGGTGCTTTTTGGTGGGTCGTTTTTGTTTAATGGGAAATCCGGCCAATTAACCCAGCATTTCCGGCGCATTGAATTTGGCCTGCCTCTGCCTTTGCAAGGGGTGATCCCTTGGTCCCAAAAGCCCGGGGACAGGAGGTTGTTTGACAAATTGATTAAAATTTAAATAGGGGAACAAATGTTTCCAAATTTCCCGTGGTCTGAAAAAAACCAATTGTCCCCAAGGTTTAAACCAAATTCCATTCGTGAACCAAGGCCCCTTTCCCCTGGTCCCATTTGTCCTTTTAATTTTTATTTTCCCACCCCTCCTCCCAGGGCTTACCTCGAGTTGGTGCCAATCCTTTCCGGGAGCCAGCCCTGTATCACGGGGGAAACGGGGTTGTCAACCCAGAAAATCCCCCCCTTCAAGGGGTTGAAGTTCCCAACACCCAAATCCATCCCAAATTGGGGGCAACCCTCCTCTTCCAGCCACGCCGGGCCCCGGCCTATGGGAAACACTTCCCTGGGGGGAAAAGGGCCAGGGTCTCCTCTGGTGGTCCCCTCCAGTTTAACGGGAAAACCCCTTTTTTAAAAAAGGGGGGTTTTTTTTTTTTGGGTTTTTTTTAAAAAAGGGGGAAAAACCCCAAAAAAAATTTTTTTTTTTTTTTTTAAAAAAAACCCCCAAAAAATTTTAAAGGTTTGGGTTTTGGGGGGCCCCCCAAAAAAAAAAAAAAATTTGGTTTTTTTTAAAAAAATTTTCCCCAAAAAAATTTTAAAAAAATAAAAAAAAAATTAAAAAAGGGGGCCCAATTAAAAGGAAAATTAAAAAAACCCAAAAAAAAAAAAAGGGAAAAAAAAAAAAGTTTTTTTTTTAAAAGGTTTTAAAAAAAAGCCCCAAAAAACCCCCCAAAGGGGGGTTTTTTTGGCTTGGGAAAAAGGGGAAAACCCAAAAAAAAAAAGGGGGGGGCCCCCCCCTTTTTCCCCAAAATTTTAAAAAAAAAAAAAACCCCCCCCCTTTTTTTTTGGGGAAAAAAAATTTTTTTTAAAAAAAAAAAAAAAAAAAAAAGGGGGGTTTTTTTTTGGTTTTGGGGGAAAAAAAAAAAAAATTTTTTTTTTTTTCCAAAAAAAATTTTTCCTTTGGGTTTTTTTAAATTTTTTTTTTTAAAAAATTTTTAAAAAAAAAACAAAAAAATTTTTCCTTTTTGAAAACCCCCAAAAAAAAAAAAAAAAAAAAAATTTTTCCAAAAATTTGTTAAAAAGTGTTTCCTTTTAAAAAACCCCCAAAAAAAATTAAAAGAAAATTTTTTGGGAAAATTTTTTTAAAAAAAAAAAAGGGGCAAAAACCCCTTAAATTTTTTTAAAAAATTTTTAAATTTAAAAAAAAAATTTTAAAAAAAAAAAAAAAAATTTTTTTTTTTTTTAAAAAAAAGGTTTAAAAGGTAAAAGGGAAAAAACCAAAAAAAGGGTTTTTTTTTTTTTTAAAGGTTTTGGCCTTTTCCCCAAAAAAAAAACCAAAATTTTTTTTTTAAAAAAGGGGAAAAAAATTTTTCAAAAAAAGGGTTTTTTTTTGTTTTTTAAAAAAAAAAAAACCCAAACCAAAAAAAAAAAAAAAATTTTTTTAAAAAATTTTTTTTAAATTTTAAATAAAAAGGTTTTTTAAAAAAAAAAGGAAAAATTTTTTTTTTTAAAAATTTTTTTGCCCTAAAAATCTTTTTAAAAAGGAAAATAAATTTTTAAAATTTTTTTCCCAAAAACCTTTTTTTTTTTCCCCAAAAAAAAAAAACCCCTTGAAAGGTTAAATTTAAACCCACCAAATTTTTTTAAAAAAAAAAAAAAAAAAAAAAAAAAAAAATTTTTTTTTTTTCTTTGGAAAATTTTTTTAAAAAAAAAAAAAACCCCCCAAAAAAAATTTTTCCTTTTTTAAAAAAGTTAAAGGGGCCCAAATTTAAAAAATTTTTAAAAAAAAAAAAAAAATTTTAAAAAAGGTTTTTTTCCCCAAAAATTTTAAAAAAAAAAAAATAAAAACCCCAAAAAAAAAGGTTAAATTTCCCCCCTTTAAAATAACCTTTTAAATTAAAAACCAAAAAGGCCAAAAAAAATTTTTTTTTAAAAAAACCGGGAAAAAAAATTTTTCAAAAAAAAGGGGAAAATTTTTTTTTTAAAAAAAAAAATTTCCCCAAAAAAAACCCCAAAAAACCTTAAAAGGGGAAAAATTAAAAATTTTTTTCCCAAAATGGTTTCCAAAAAAAATTTTTTAAAAAAAAAAAAATTTTTTTAAAAATTTTTTTCCCCTCCCCTTTTCAATTTAAAAAAAAAAAATTTTTAAAAAAAAAAAGGGGAAAAAAATTTTTTTTTTTAAAAAAAAAATTTTTTTAAAAAAAAAAATTTTAAATTTAAAAAAATAAAACCAAAAAAAAAAACTTTTCCCTTTTTTTTTTTGGAAAAAAAAAAAACCCCCCAAAAAAAAATTTTTCCATTTTTTTGTTTTGGGTTTAAAAAAAAAAAAAAAATTTTAAAAAAAAAATTAAAAATTTTTTTTGGGAAAAAAAAAAAATTTTTTTTTTTTTTGGGAAAAAAAAACCCCAAAAAAAATTTTTTTTTTGGGGGGGGGAAAGGGGGCCCAAAAACCCAAATTTCCAAAAAAAAAAAGGAAACTTTAACCCTTAAAAAATTTTTTTTAAAAGGGAAAAAAAAAAAGGGCCCCTTACAGGCTTTCCGGGTTTTTGGGGGTTTTGGTTTTTTTTTGGGCCCCCAAAAAACCCCCTTTCCCTTTTTTTCCCCCCGGGGGAAAAAAAAAAGGGTTTTTTTTAAAAAAAGGGTTTAAAAAAAAAAATTTTTTTAAAAAAAACCCTTAAATTTTTTTTAAATTTTTAAAGGGGGGGCCCCAAAAAAAAAAAAAAAGGGAAAAAATTTTTTTTTGGGTTTTCCCCCCCAAAACCCCTTTTTAAATTAAAATTTTCCCCAAAAACCCCCCAAAAACCCCCTTTTTTTAAAAAACCCCCCGGGGGTTTTTAAACCCATTCCCCCTTTTTTTTCCCCCTTTTATTTTAAAAAAAAAAAAAAAAAAAGTTTTTTTTTTTTCCCCCAAAATTTTGGGGGGGGAAAAAAAATTTTTGGGAAGAAAAAAGGGAAAAACCCTTTTTTTTTTAAAAAAACCCTTCGGTTTTAACCCTTTTTTTTTTTAAAAAAAAAATTTTTTTTTTTTTTTTTTTCCCCAAAAAACCCTTTTGGGGAATTTTTCCCCCCCCAAAAAAGAAGGAAACCCTTTGGTTTTGGGGAAAAATTTTTTTCCCCCCCCTTAAATTTTTAAAAATTTAAAAAAAAAAAAAAAAAAAAAAAAGGGTTTTTTTGGCTCAAAATTTTAAAGGGGGGGTTTTTTTTTTTTTTAAAAAACGCAAAAAAATTTTTTTTTTTTTCCCTGTTAAAATTTTGGGGTTTTTGGGTTTTTTACAAAAAAAATTTAAGGGAAAAATTTTTTTTTTTTTTTCCCCCCCCCCTTTGGGGCCCCAAAAACCCCCGGCCCTTTTTTTTTTTTGGGGCCCCCCCCCCGGGGGGGAAAAAAACCCCCGGGGCCTTTTTGGGGAAAAAAGGGGGGGAAAAACCCCAAAAGGGGGTTGAAAAATTTGGAAAAAAAGGGCCCCCCTTAAAAAATTTCCAAAAAAAACCCCCCCCTTTTCCTTTAAAAAAAAAAATTTTTTCCCCCCAAAAAGGGGGGCCCCCCCCCCGGGGCCGGGGGTTTTTGGGGGGAATTTGGGGGGGGCCCCGGGGAAAATTTTTTAAAAACCTTGGGTTTTGGGCCCCCGGGGGTTTAATTTTTTAAAAAATTTTTTTTTAAAAGGGGGAAAACCCCGGGAATTTTTCCCCCCCCCCCCCCTTTTAAGGTTTTAAAAAAAAGTTTGGGGCTAAAAAAAACCCCCCGGCGGGCCCCTTTTTTTGGGGGGGGAAAAAAGGGCCGGGGGGAAAAAATTTTTTTTCCCGGGGGGGTTTTTTTTTTGGGGGGCCCCCAAAAAACCCGGGGGCCCCCTTTTTTTAGGGCCTTTTTCCCCCCCCAAAAACCCCCAATTTGGGTTTTCCTTTAAAAAACCCCCAATCCCGGGGGGAAACCCCTTTAACCCCCCCCAAAAAATTTTTTTCCCTTTTTTTTTTTAAAATTTCCCCCCCAAAAAAATTTTTCCCAGGGGGGAAAAGGGCAATTTTTCCCCCTTTTTAAACCCCAAAAAAAAAAAACCCCCCCCCAACCCCCCAAGGGGGAAAAAAACCCTTGGAAAAAAGGGGGGCCCCTTTTTTTAAAAAGGAAGGATTAACCTTTTAAAATTTTTTTCCCCCCCCTTTTTTTTTTTTTTTTTAAAAAAAAAAAATTTTTTCCCAAATTTTTTTTTAAGGGGGGTTTTTTTTTTGGTTTGGGGAAATGGGAAGGGAAATTTGAAAATTTTTTTCCCCCCTTTTTTTTTTAAAAAAAAAAAAAAAAATTTTTTTTTGGGGAAACCCCCCGGGGGGGGTTTTGGGAAAAAATTTTTTTTTTAAAAAATTTCCCCCCTTTTAAAAAATTTTTAACCCAAAAAAAGGGGGAAAATGGGAAAAATTTTGGGGTTTTTTTTTTGGGGGGTTTTTTAAAAAAAAAAACCCCCTTTTTGGGTTTTAAAATTTTCCCCCTTGGGTTGGGAAAAACCCCCCCCGGGGGTTTTGGCCCTTTTCCCCAAAATTTTAACCGGGGGGGAAAAAAAACCGGGCCCCCCCTTAAAAACCCCCTTTTTTTAATTAACCATTTTTTTTTTTTTCCCCCCCCGGGCTTTTAAACCCCCTTTTTTTTTAAATTTTTTCCCCGGTTTTTTCCCTTCCCCCAAAAAAAGGGGAAAAGGGGGTTTCCCCAAAAAAAAAAAAGGGTTAGTTGGGCCCCCACCCCCCCCCCCTTTCCCCCCCCCCGGGGGGCCCCGGGTAAAACCCAAAGGGGTTTTTTTTCCCTTTTTTTTTTCCCTTTTTAAAAAAGGGGACGGTTCCCGGTTTTTCCCCTTTCCTTGGTTTTTAAATGGAAACCCCAAAACCCCCCCCCCGGGTTTTTGGGGCCCCCCCCTTTTTCCCCTTAAACCGGGGGAAATGTTTTGGGCCAAAGGAAAAAATTTTTGGGTTGGGGGGGGAAAAAAAAGGGTTTCCAGGGGGGTTTTAAATTTTTTGGGGGTGAGGGGGGGTTTTTAAACCAAAGGGGGTTTTCCTTTTGGCCTTTTTTTTTTTCCCCCCCCCATTTCCCCATTTTTTAAACCCCCCCAAAAGAAATTTGGGGGCCCAAAATTTTCCCCCAAAAAGGGCGGGGAAAAGGGGGGGGGGGGGGAAAAAAAGGGGGGAAAAAAAAGCCCAAAAAAAACCCCCCCGGGGCCTTTTTTTTTTTTTTTTTTTCC
Organism: Hippocampus bargibanti; assembly: GCF_051943395.1. NCBI lineage: Eukaryota > Metazoa > Chordata > Actinopteri > Syngnathiformes > Syngnathidae > Hippocampus > Hippocampus bargibanti. The sequence goes on from NC_142745.1 coordinate 21,758,848, forward strand.
CCCAATTTAAAAGGGCCCGGCCCCTTTTTTCCCTGGGAACAAATTTTAAACCCAAAAAAAATTTCCCCCCCCTTTTTCCCCCAAAAAAAAAAGGGCCCAAAACCCCAAAAAAAGGGGAAAATTTTTTTTTTTTCCCTTTAAAAAACGGGGTTTTTTTTGGGGGAAAACTTTCCCCCTTTTTTTTTTTTAAAAAGGGGGCCCCCGAAAGGGGGAATTTTGGGGGCCCAAAAACCCCCCCCCTTTAAAAACCCCCAAACTTTTTTTTTTCCCCCCCCCCAAAGGGGGAGGCCCAAACCTTTCCCCCCAAAAGGGGGGGGAAAAAGGGTTAAACCAAAAAAAGGGGGGGGGGGTTTTAAAAATTTTTTGGGGGGGGGGGTTTTTTCCCCAAAAAAAAAGGGGGGAAAAAAAACCTTTTTTTTTTTTTCCCCTTTTTTTTTTTTTTAAAAAAGGAAAAATTTTTAAAAGGGAAAAAAGGGGGGGGGGAAAAAAAAGGGTTTGGAATTTTTAAAAAAATTTTTTTTTTAAAAAAAACCCGGGGGAAAAAAAATTTTTTTTTTTAAAAAATTTAAATTTTACCTTTTTCAAAATTTTGGGTTTCCCCCCTTTTTTTTTGTTTTTTTTTTCCCCGGGGGAAAAAAGGGGGGGGAAAAATTTTAAAAGGGGGGGAAATTTTAAAGGGGGAAATTTAAAAATTTTGGGGGTTTTAATTAAAAAAATTTTCCCAAAATTTTCTTTTTTTTTTTTTTTCCCCCCCCCCGGGAAAAAAAGGGGGTTTTCCCCGGGGTTTTTTTCCCAAAAGGGGAAAAATTTTTTCCCCCCTTTCCCTTTTTCCCCCCGGGGTTTCCCCCCTTTCCCAAAAAAACCCCGGAAAAAAAAGGGGAAAAAAAAAAGGGGGGTTTTTTTCCCCTTTCCCCCCCCCTTTCCCCGGGGATTGGTTTAAAACCCCAAAAATTTTTTTTTTAAAAAAAAATTTCCCCGGGGAAAAACCAAAATTTGGGGCCCCCCCCCCCCAAAATTGGGGGGCCCCCCCCCCAAAAAAGGCCCCCTTTTAAAAATTGGCCCCCAAAAAACCCCGGGGGGGGGGGAAAACCCCTTTTGGGGTTTGGGGGCCCCTTTCCCCCCAAAAAAAAAACCCCTTGAGGGTTTGAAAAAAAAAAAAAATTTTTTAAAAAAGGGAAAAAACCCCTTTTTTTTTTTTTTTTTAATTTTGGTTAAAACCCCAGGTTAATTTTTCTTTCCAACCTTTTTAATTTTAAAAGGGGGTTTTTTTTTTTTTAAAAATTTCCCCCTTTTTTTTTTTTTTGGGTTTTTTGGGGGCCCCCCCTTTTTTTTCCCCCAAAAATTTAAAATTTGGGGGGTTTTTCCCAACCCAAATTTGGGCCCTTGGCCCCTTTTTTGGGGCCGGGGTTTCCGGGTTTTTTTGGCCCAAACCCCCCTTCCCGGGGGGTTTTAGGTTTAAAAACCAAAAGTTTTTTAAAGGGGTTCAAAAGGGTTTCCCCAAAAAGGGTTTTTTAAAAAAAACCAAATTTTTTTTCCTTTTTTTGGGGGGGGAAAAAACCATGGTTTTCCCAAAAAAATTTTTAAAAAGGGGTTTTTCCCCCCAAATTTTTTTCCCCGGTATTCCCCCCAAAAAAGGGGGAATTTTTTTTTAAAAAGGGTCCGGCCCCAAAAAAACCAAAAAAAAGGAAAAAAAGGAAAAATTTAAAAAATTTTTTTTCCTTTAAATTTAAAAAAAAATTCAAAAAAAAAAAATTTTTTTTTTTTAAACAAATTTTAAATTTTCCCCAAAATTTTAAAAAAAAAAAATTTTTTTCCTTTTGTTTTTTTAAAATCCAAAACCAAAAAAAAAAAAAAAAAAAGGCCCCAATTTTTTAAAAAAACCCCCCAAAAACCCCAATTTATTTTAAAAAAAAAAATTTAACCAAAATTTTTTTTAAAACCTTTAAAAAAAAAAAAAAAAAAAAAAATTTTTTTTTTTGGGCCCGGGGGGTCACCCCTTTTTTCCCCCCCAAAAAAACCCCCCAAATTTAAAAATTAAAAAAAAAAAAAGGGGGGGCCAAAAACCCCAAATTCCCCCCAAAAAAAAAAAAAAAAAAAAAAAAACCCAAAAAAAAGGGGAAAAATTTTTTTTTTTCCCGGGTTTGGCTTTAAAAGGCCAATAAAGGGGAAAAAGGGGTTTTTGGGTTTTGGTTTTAATTTCCCCCCTAAAAAAACCCCCTTTTTTTAAAATTAAAAAAAAAAAATTTACCAAAAACCCTTTTCTTTTGGAAAACCCAAAAAAAAAATTTTTCCCGGCTTTAAAAAAGGGGTTTTTTTTTTTTTTGGGGGGTCAAAAAATTTTGAAAAAATTTTTTTTTTTAAAAAAAAAAAAAACCCCCCCCCAAAAAAAGGGAAAAAAAAATTTAAAAAAAATTCCGTTTTTTTTTTAAAAAAAAAAACCAAAAAAAAATTTTAAAAAAAACCAAAAAAATTTTTTTTCCCCTTTTCCAAAATGGGTTTAAAAAAAAATTTTCCTTTTTAAAAAAAATTTTAAGGGAAAATTTTTTTTTTTTAAAAACCCCAAAAAAAAAACCAAAAAAAATTTTTTTAAAAAAAAAAAAAAATTTTAAAAAAAAAAAAAAAAAATTTTCCCCTTTAAAATTTTGGGTTTAAATTTTTGGAAAAATTTTTTTCCCCCCCCGGGGGGGAAAAAAAAGGGGGTTTTTTTTAAAAAAAAAATTTTTCCGGGTTTTTTAGTTTCCCCCAAAAAAAAAAAAAAAGGAAAACCCCCAATTCCCTTTTTTTTTTTTTAAAAAAAAAAAGCCAAAAAAAAAAAAAATTTTTTTTGGAAAAAGGGACCCCAAAAAAAAAATAAAAAAAAAAAAATTAAAAAAAGGTTTTTTTGGGCCGGGGGAAAAAATTAAAAAGGGGGAAAAATTTTTTGGGGAAAAAAATTTTTCCGGGGAAAAAAAACCCCCCCCCAAAAAAAAAGGGGAAAAAATTTTTTTTTGGGAAATTTTTTTCCCCCCCCCCCCCAAAAAACTGTTTTTGGGGGAAAAAAGGGGGGGGGGGAAAAAAAAAATTCCTTGGCCCCTTTTAAAAAAATTTTGGTTAAATTTTGGACAATTTGGGGCCCCCAAAAATTTGGGGAAACCCAAAGGGGGGTTTTAAAATTTTTTTTAAATTGGGGGGAAAAAAAGGCCCCCGGGTTTTTTTTTTAAAAAAATTTTAAAAAAAGGGGAAAAGGGGGGGTTTTTTGGGTTTTTAAAAAAAAAATTTTTTTAAATTCCAAAAAATTTTTTTCTTTTGGAAAGCCGTTTTTTTTTTTTTAATTGGGTTTTTTTGGGGGGGAAATTTTTTTAAAAAAATTTTTTTTTCCCCCCGGGGGGAATTTTTTTTGGGGATCTTTTTTTTTTGGGGGAATTTTTAAAATTTTTAAAAAAATTTTCCCCCCCCCCAAAAAAATTTTTCCCCCTTTTTTTTTGGGGGGTTTTTCCCCTTTTAAACCCCCTTTTTGGGAAAACCTTTTTTTAAAAACCCCTTTTTGGGGGGTTTTTTTATAAAAAAACCCCTTACCAAGGGGAAGGGGGAAAAAAAAAACCCTTTTTTTTAAAAAATTTTTTTTTTTTTTTTTTAAAAGGGGTTTCCCAAAAATTTTGGCCCCCAAAAAACAAAACCGGCCCTTTTCCAAAACCCCAAAATTTTTTCCCAAAAAAAAAAAAAAAAAAAAAAACCCCAAACCCCCTTTTTTTTTTTAAAGGGGGGGGAAAAAAAAAAAATTTTTTCCCCCCCCGGGTTTAAAATCCAAAAATTTTTTTGGGGGGTTTTTTTTTTTAAAAAAAAATTTTTTTTTTGGGGGAAAAATTTTTCCCTTTTTTTTTCCCCCCCTTGGAAAACCCGGGGAAAAAATTTTTTTCCCCCCCCAAAAATTAAAAAGGTTTTTTTTTTTTCCCCTTTTTTTTTTTTTTTTGGGGTTCCAACCCCCCTTTTTTTTTAAAAAAAAAAACCCCTTTAAAATTTTTCTTTTTAAAAGGGGGGAAAAAAAAATTTTTTAAAAATTAAACAAAAAATTTTTTTTTCCCCCCCCCAAAATGGGAAATTAAAATTTTTAAAAAAACCCCCCGGGAAAAAAAAAAGGGGGTTTCCCTTTTTTTTTAAGGAAAAAAAGCCCAAAACCCCCCAAAAAAAATTTTCCTTTTGGTTTTTTTTTTTCCCGGGGAAAAAACCCAAAAAAATTTTTTAAAAAAAAAAAAAACCCAAAAAAAAAAAAGGTTTTGGGAAAAAAAAATTTAAAAAAAAAAAGGGGAAAAAAAAAAAAAAATTTCCCCCCCGGGGGGGGTTTTTTTTTGGAAAAACCCAACCCAAAAAAACCCCCCCCCCCCCCGGGGGGGGAAAGGGGGGGGTTTTTTTTAAAATTTTGGCCCCCCAAAAGGGTTTTAAACCCAAAAACCCAAAAGGCCCCAAAATTTTTTAAAAGGGCCCCCAAAAGGGGGGGGAAAAACCCCCTTAAAAAAATTTTTTTAAAAAAAAGCAGAGCACGTCATCCAGATAAGGAGAGCAGCATTCGTCCCTCAGGCCATCAAGAACGTCCTCCATACATCTTTGAAAGGCTGCTGGCATATTAGTTATGCCAAATGGGAGGCTGAGCCACTCGTACAGCCCCCAAGGGGTGCTGAAAGCCGCTAGATGCCTGGAACTGTCATCAACAAAGCCCTGGTGGTAAGCGCTGCCTTGTTCGAGTATTGAGAACCAAGAGTAGACCCCCAGGTTATCTAGCAGATATTGAATGAGTGGGTGACGATCGGGGACAGTTTTGCGATTTAGCTCCCTAACTTTTTTATCTTTTTTTTCTAACACAGACGACAAGAGATGAGTATGCTGAAGTGGATTTTCTTATCCAACCAAGGTGAAGTAGGTTTTGCACATAGTCTTTGACCTCTTGGTAAAGGGGTTTTGGAATGGCATTGTAACGCTTTTGCACCGGCGTGATGTCAGTGAGTTGGATCTTGAGTTGCAGGTTTGGAATGCAACCTATATCAGCATTACCTCTTGCAAAGACATCTGACTCTTCATGTGTTGGGTTATTTTTTATCGTTCGCCCTTGGTTCATTGCTTCGACGGGTGTTGATGGAGATCGATGGTTAAGTCATCAGGGAGCCAGGACTTGAACAGAAAGTTGATTTAATTTGGAGAGCACGGGCATTGTAGTGTCGCGGAGGAGGGAGCGCATGGCGAGAGAGAGAGAGAGGAACGGGCTGCAGGAGTATTTATGCGGTGCATAGCAATGACGCGACAGGATGTGACGTACTAAAAGTGCGACATCGTGTAAAGGAAGGCAGGATATGACATACGAGGAAGTTCAAAATGTAAACAAAGATTACAGAGCGATGTTTAGAGATGTTTGGATGGCGAATTACCCTAACATCTCCCCCCTGACGAACATTTTTAACATCGGTCGAGGTGAACAGAAAAGAAAATCATAATGGAAACATTCTCAAATCAAAGTCATGTCATTCTCTAGCTACAATAGTCAAATCTTCATGGGATCCTGGATGGTGATCACCAGGATGACGAGTAGGAACAAAATTGTTTGTAGCATTTGTCGCAAGCAGGCCCAAGGGTGTGGTACAGACGACGAGCTGGTGAATGGGAAAAGGTGCGTGATCTTCGGCTCCAGTTGTGCATCGGGAATCTTCTTGACGAACGGTGTGGTGTCCTCGCGAGTCCAGACGAAGCTTGTAGCTGCTAAGACGGCTAGCAGCTCCGCAACCGGTCCATCCCACTTTGGCGTGGCCCACGTCATCTTCTTCATACCGCATCTCTGTCCTGTGGAGACTAAAAGAAGACTTGTGCCAGGTCACATGTCAAAGGGATGGTTTCATTCTGCACAGCACCCTTTCTTGGTGTTTCTTTCCCTATCAAAATCTGTCTCATCGTTTAGGCTCTATAATGCATTCTCTCACAGAAATGGCAGACATTGTTATTGTTAGATTTTAGTTGGTTAGTGTATGTTAGTTGTTAGTGAGTCTGCATTTCTGGAGGGCACCGCTTTCTTGTGGGAATGATATTGCAGCTAACATCACTCAACACTAAAAGTGAAAATTTTGGCAATGATGATCTAGGCTATTGCCATTCCCCCCTGTTGAGACATGAAAAGTCTCAATTTGCCAATTGGGAACGTGTTTGCGCGGAACACGATCCCTCTTGGACATTGCACAGATCATCAATACGACCAGTCAGACCCTACTTCGCTGACGAAGCCTCTTGGATAGGAGGCGAAACGTCCGAAACCTTCAAATTTGTACAGATGACGGCTGAAGAAACGTTCTCATCGATGGACCACTCCTGTACGACTGAGAGCTTACACAGACATCAATTTGCATAAAACTGCTTGTCAATCATTGGTAAAAAATTTGGAGTCCAAATTTTGGCATGTCTCTCAACACCTGCATGAGAACTAATTCATGTAGCGTGTACCACGGAATTTTTGTACATTGAGCACAGCTTCTTCTGCTGTTACTCCTTTTCTGGCACCCAAGCAAATCATCTCTGCAAAAAATGTGTTTTTGGTGGACATTTGCATGTCACCAAATTGTATGGGTGGAGGACAGCCTTCTACAATTTGCACAAGTTGACATGGTCGTCAACATTATGGCGATCTGTGTAAATGGTCATCTCGTACTCGCCTTTTGTCATTCAGTTGGAGGGCACCAGTTGACAGTCAGTTTCGCTTCTGCGTAGGACATCCATTCGTGCAACCCAGCTTCATCTGCGGCCACCCTGGCACGGATTCCGCAGGAGTCCTCCCCTTCTGAAGGATCTCTTTCTCTCAATTCTGAAAGAGGCTGGTTAGCGTGGAAGCCCTACACAATATATCTGATTTCGCCTGAATCTCTGGCTGACATCGGTGCCCACTCAACTCATTTGCCAATTTCGTTCTTACCGGCGAGAAATTCCTTTAATGTGCACTGCAGTCAATTACTCCAATGTGCACTGCATCCAATTCATAATAATAATAATGATAATAATTCACAATCAAATCAATCTTGAGGTTATCCTGCACTTTTAGTCGTAACTATAACTACTTTTGAACTGACAAATGTCATCACTGTACGCAAAGGCAGCCAGAAGATAAATTAGCATCTGCATGCTGTCTTAATAAACGTTGGATTTCCTCCATTGCATCTCCAACATTGAATACTTTCAATGCAATCAAGCCTAATTGTAACAATTCGTTGCTCGCTAGATGGTTGGATGAGAAATATGTGCAATAAAAACTGTCATGCATTACGATAAATGCCATACATTACGCTTTTGGAAAACAAACTATTCTCAATATGGACTTTGTCATTGATCCCAAATCATCAGGTGGGTGTGCCAACTCTAGTTCTGCAGGTGCATCCCACCAGCCATTGCGGCCTCTCCTTTGTTGGGTCTCCTATGACAATTGGAGCAGAGATTAAACTTTGTTTCCAAAAACACCAAGAATGCAAATTCGGTTCGGATGATACTCCGGATGAAAATCACAGGATGGGTGGATGCAAATGGCTTGTGCACCCCACAGTTCATCAATTCATCTTGCAAATGGAACAATTTCTCAACCATCATCCCAGCTCTGTTTGCGAATTGTTGCTTTACACATCATCTGCACAAAAAGCATAATGAAAAAAGTTCAGTCATCAAATTTTGCAACTCCATCTTTTCCTTTTGAAATTAATTTCTCTGCTCAGAAACTAATAAAGGTGCATCCGATCAAATTCAATTTATCGTTTTTACGAATCAAATCATCTGCTCTGTGATTTCAGGGGATGACAATTGTCAGGTCAAAACCAGTGTAATGATCACGTCACAATCATTATCTTAATAAATCTATAACTTTCCTTCTATGAAATGTCCAATAATCTCAACTGGTGAATCTCTGTAAGGACTTAATCACCAGCAAATTTAGTTACATTTACCTTGCCAATTCCATCCAATTCAAGATAAATGTTCCTGTTATTCAGCCCAATTTACTGACCATTTTATTTACTTTTTCCAATTGAACCGTCGTTTACGAGCCAGCACAGTAGGGCCTCAGAATTTTCTCTGGGTCTTTTAAACCCCTCTTTGAAGCTCTGTGCTGACAAAAAACCCGTGATAAGAGGCATCGTAAATAACTCTGGCTTGTTTCAAATGGCTTGAACAAGCTGTGTACAAGTTGGTTCAGCTCTGTTTGACAAACTAAACTCATAATTTTATAAAGTCACTCTTTGATTCTGTCATTTTATACAATTTCCATTTCATTTCGCATTTGCCCAAATCAGGATTTCAAAATGATTTGTCTTACATGGAAAAGGGCATGTAGCTTCAAAAGAGTGAATTAATCATAATCATTTATCATTGAATCTAGCACCATCCATCTTGCTGATTTCAGTTCAATTTGAGATAAACATCCTTATTTCCTCAATTGAACCGTGATAGAGGAAAAACTTGAGCAAAAACATACATGATTGTTATCCTAAGGAATGCAATGGTCTCACTGCTTAAACACCATCCCCCAGTTTTTGAGACACAGCAGGCCAGATCCCAGCAGTCATAAATAACTCCAAAACGCAAATGGCCAATGTTCAAATCGCTCTTGAGAACAATGTGGCACTATTTCAACGCTGATAATTTTACAAATTCACTGTAGTTCGGCTTATGTCTATTCATTTGTCCGCTGTCTTCATTTATTCGCTCACTCAGTCTAATTAATTATTTAATTCAGTTTTTTTGTTTCAAGTAGACGGCATTCATCAATAAGCTATGGAAAAAGAAACAGTGTTATGTCATTCATGAGGACGTCGAGCGGAGACGAAAGTCTCCTCGCTGCATGGTTGAACAGGTCTCCCGATGAGACAGGACAGCCCACTCCATGGCACCCGGTCGAGTCCTCTTGTGATGACAAGGGCGCCTCGGTTCTGTGGAGAAGAGAGGCCTCGCGGCAGAATCAAATTCGGCAGGAAGAATGTCTTTTATACACATGGTTGTGTATGTCAACGCAGCCCTTTATTAATTTTATTTTCGTTGATTAACTTGTTCGCGAATGAATCAATTTGCCGATCTCAGAATGTGGTTGTGAATTCACCCCCCATCCCCCTCTTACGGGTACAGAAAGAAGAATGGGGAGGTGGTCCATCCGCATTCTTTGGTTTTCTTAGAAGTTTACACAACGCGCGCACATACACAACAATACATAAAAACACACAATGCATGCACAAAAAGACGAAAGACAAAACACGAAAAGGGAAGACAAGAACACACACACAAGGACTGCTCCCCCTAACGCCCCCCTCCTCCAGCCGACCACCCTCTGCCCCCTGGACAATGAAACTCCCTGGGAAACCCCGTAGCAATGGCTAGCATTGTTGACCATGTGCTAGTGTTGGTGAATGAATTGAAATTACGGTAATCCACAATATCGCCAGTCAACAAGCAGGCCTCGCCGAGGGAACGAACGACCCCTCGTCTCTTGTGGGTACAAGCAGAAGCGCACCAAAAGCTAGGAGCTTTTGTCTCTTGTCGACAACCATTCTAGCTGCAGCTATTTAAAACAATAAACCTCCGGAGTGAAATTTAAAAAATCTCTCAATTTCCCAATTTCACTTCCGGCCCTCGCGCACAGTGAATTCCAAAAATCCACCCCTTGTGAATATTATAATTAGAATTATTCTGGTCTTACAGTACGATAGCCAGGGCGCGGCAAACCAGACATATCTCGATAAATATTAGGATCGATCAGTCGCGTGTATTTTTCCATTAATACACCTTAGGCCCGACTTAATGTGACCCGCCTTGGCCCGATCATCAGAAATAGAACCCATAATTTGAACATGGGATATAATCAGATGATATCTTCCAATAAAGTCGCGTTACTAGCCTCGATACGTGGATTACACGCAAAGAAATCCTTCTGGCCACAAAGGATTCCACATTCGTTCACCCAACATAGCAGCATGCTAGCGGCACTCACCCGTGAAACTCAACCGTGTGGTCGGTCAGAATGAAGAGGCGCTCCCATCACGCACCCCTCAAGCGCTTCGGACCCAACCGGCGCGGGTTTCTTGGCACCAGAATGTTGGGTTATTTTTTATCGTTCGCCCTTGGTTCATTGCTTCGACGGGTGTTGATGGAGATCGATGGTTAAGTCATCAGGGAGCCAGGACTTGAACAGAAAGTTGATTTAATTTGGAGAGTACGGGCATTGTAGTGTCGCGGAGGAGGGAGCGCATGGCGAGAGAGAGAGAGAGGAACGGGCTGCAGGAGTAATTATGCGGTGCATAGCAATGACGCGACAGGATGTGACGTACTAAAAGTGCGACATCGTGTAAAGGAAGGCAGGACATGACATACGAGGAAGTTCAAAATGTAAACAAAGATTACAGAGCGATGTTTAGAGATGTTTGTATGGCGAATTACCCTAACATCATGAAACATGTCTCTGGCAATCCCCTGTTCTTCCTCTTTGAGATGTGACAAGTCAACCGGAGGATGCCACTTGTCTGTGGTCAGAGCCGAGCAGATTTTAACGGTCGGACTGTTTAGCGGCTTTGGATTGTCGGAGCACTCCTTAAAGGGCATGACCCCAGTAACTTCCTCAATTGAGCCCAGAATAGTTCTCTGTGAACGATGAATGTATGTTTACAACATTCTGAATGGGATTTT